>NC_086321.1:342698121-343003121 GCF_036172605.1 Pelobates fuscus | reverse complement strand
CCATTTTTATCAATATAGATAAAGCATACCTCTGAACACAGCAGGTCTACAGGTCTACATTAACCCCTTTGTTTTCATAGCACATACAAGGTTAACATTTCTAAGTCATTATAGGCTTTAAGGATGGATGCTGAAGTGCTAAAAGCCATAGCAACACCATGGTAACATGCTTATTTAGTCACAGTATCTCAGCATGAACAAAGAGGCAGAGAGAACGCTAGCGGAACGGTAAAACACATTTACAAGGGTTGCTGCCTGTTCTCAACAAAGTGAGAAATCTCAAGAGCATGATTCATACATGTGAACTTTCAAAGACTTCTGAGCGTTTTAAATGGTGATCGATTTTCAAAGAAGCCACAAAGGCTGTGACATGGAATTCCATTTTCCTATGTTTACCAAATAATATATTGACAGATTCCATAGACTCTCCGGAACCTAACCATGCCAATTAATGAGCGGGCAGCTTACCGTACAGGTATTGTTATACGGACTCCTGATTGTTACTGGAGAAAAACTGTCCTAGCAGCGTGGTAGGTGGATGATGTCGAATTATGTTGGATGCCGTTGATAGTTTTAGTAGCTCTAGATATTCGGCATGGCTACTTACTGTACAGTAAGTTACTTACAGTATTTGAATAATGTGAATCCTGCTTTTTTGGATTATTTGCTAAAGTCAGCTTGGCATGTTTCACAATCAACCACCTAAACTTGCCCTTCTGCAACCATTGAGCACCGCAGTCCTGATAGTATTTTATATCATTCTAGTATAAATTTAGCAGCTAAGGTTCTGCAACTCTATTTTACAAGTACGTAATCTAAAGCAATGATATCAAGAGGAGATTCTGAAAGCTAACCTTTATTTACAATGATATTTACTATGAGAGAGAACAAGACTACACAATGTGACCTAGCTTAATGGCTTAAGGCACTGGAAGCAGTTATAAGTCAATGTCGAAAAGACTAGTCAGTTCCAGATTACCAAATGGAATAGCCTCTAGCCTCCTGCTAATAGATCATTTGTAACCAGAATGTTATTTTATTTTTTAAGCACAACTTTTATTGAACAAAGTAAATAATGGTAGAATCATATAGTAAATCACACTTGTTTAAAAAAAATGGCATTCAAAATTATTGCTGAAACTTTAAACAAAGAGTACAGTAAAGACAATGATAAAGTGTAACTTAAAGGAACGCTATAGGGTCAGGATCACAAACATGCATTCCTGACCCTAGAGTGTTAAAACCACAATCTAGCTGCCCTGGCCCCCCCTTTCCCCTCCTAAATATAGGTTTACTTTTTTTGCGGTCGGCTGTTGCTGGCTCTGCCCCCGATCTGTCTGCTTGGCTGACATCATCAGAAGTGTTGATCAAAAGCCAATCACAATGCTTTTACATAGGATACTGTCAAGGAGGCAGATCAGAGGCAGAGACAGCACAAGTCGAACACAGCCCTGGCCAATCAGCATCTCCTCATAGAGATGAATTGAATCAATCCATCTCTATGAGAAAAGTTCAGTGTCTCCATGCAGTGGGTGGAGACAGTCAATGTCAGCACTGCCACATGAAGCCCCTCTAGCAGCCATCTGAGGAGTGGCCAGTGGAGGTATCGCTAGGCTTTAATGTAAACATTGCATTTTCCCTAAACAAACACAGTGTTTACTGCAAAATGCCTGAAGGGAATGATTATACTTACCAGAACAAATACAATAAGCTGTATTTCTTCTGGTGACTATAGTGTCCCTTTAATTAACCCCTTAAGGACCAAACTTCTGGAATAAAAGGGAATCATGACATGTCACACATGTCATGTGTCCTTAAGGGGTTAAACATGCTCTTTTTCATCTGAATACTTTATAACACTGAAATAAAAATAAAACATCACTAAATAAAATATATGTATAACAATCAGTATTGTCCTAAATGTGACTTCTGTCTGTGTGTGGCCATCGGGGCCTGGGGATTTATCTGAATGCAGCGTATGTTTTTTGTTGTGCTTGGCTACTGAAAAAGGCTCATTGCTCACTGTTAAGCTGTGATAATGCTTGCAAAATAATTTAAAGTGCTAGACATCAACTCAAACAAAATAAAAAAAACACAAAATACACTTTTTTTTTTAGACATACCTCGAACTCCAGGTAGTGATCCTTCATCTTGTACTCATCTATTTCCTTAGCTTTCACTTTCTTATCGGGTGGATAGGAGCGATGCTCTGCCAGCTCAGTGGAGATTTGCTTCAGCTTAGTTTCATGAGATCTCAGCTGTTCATCCTGAAAGCGGACAATAAACCGTTAAACTATAGAGTTTACATCATGGAGCGTACTGCAAAAAATGTTAAAAAGGGAGATACAGAGCAGGAACTGGTAGGCTCCTGTAGAGCTGCAGAAACGCAGCACTGGACCACCATTGAGCATCAGAGCCTGGTCCAGGTGAGAAGATAAACCATTGATAAACGCTTTGCCCCATTCCCGGAGACCTGGGACAGGGTACTCCTGGCATCATAATCACTACAGTGGGATGTAGTGGTTATGAGGCTTGGAATGACTATTTGATATGCCCTAAAAGGCGTTCTAAACTTTACATCCTAGGTACGGAAAACCTGATTAAAACACACAGAATGATATTTTTCATGGTGTTTTACACTGCGATACAATTTCACTGTCTTAGTAAGTTAGTGCCTCCTCCCTACATATTTTGATCAAGCCTGCGCATCAGCTTGGGCGTATTTTGGCCCATTCCTATCTAAAACTGCTGATAACTCTGTACTTCACACATTTCTAATTTCTTCACAAATACAATACTTAAGGTGTGTTAAGGTCAGGTCTTTGACCCTACCATTCCAAAATACAGAATTCCATCCGCTTCAGCAATTCAGTTCAGTATTCAATTCAGTAGACGTATTTGTGTTTCCAATTGTTCCTCTGCATGACCCACATATTGTCAATCCTTAGCTCGTGGAAAGATACAATCTCCTTTAGAATTTTCAGGTACAATACAGAAGTCATTGTTCCCTAAATTACTTGAAGCAATCTAGGTCACAAGGCTGCAGAACAGCCCCTAACTATTATACTCCCAACAACAAGTTATACAGAGGAATGAATTATTTGTGTTGGAATTCAAACCTATACATAGCAGTCATCTCACAGCATCTGACTTCATTTTCTCTTACTGTAGTTGATATGCTAGAGAGGGTCACATACTTTTTCCAAAAATGGTAGAAAATATTAGACCAATGAGTTTGAGACATTAAACATGTTGATTCTTGTATACTAATTGTTGAGTCTTTATCTAACATTATGAATTATTTGAGAATCGGCTGCAATTTTAGAACAAATATAGAAAAAAAATAGATCAAACGCAGGAAAACAGTAATTCTCAAATGGCTCTCATCTTTGTACGAGTTGGCCAAGCATGTGACAGATAATGAGACATATTTATTTAAACTGGGTGCTGCATACAGCCCTTTAAACGGGGATTTAAATCCCTTCGGCTGTAACATGCCCTTAAATTACTATGGTTGAGGGAGTTCGCACTTAGCTGCGGTGATTCTGAGCCTGCTAGCACTTAGAGGAAGACTCACAGGGACTAAAAAAAATATTGAAAGGGGATCCCTGTATGCCCATCTGCCAACTGCGATCGGTATTGAGCTTTGCCAGCAGTATTACAGGTAGACCGTATGCCTGTCATGTTGCAAACAGACACTAAAAGGCCACTAGATTAGATTTTGTAGCTTTTAGCTGGGGAATTTCTTTGCTGATATCTATTAAGATTAGGAGTAGGGTTAGGATTGGGTTAAGGTAAGGAGTTAATGCTGGCTAAGGGTTAGTGCTGTTTTAGGGTTAGGGAAGTGTAGGGTTATGGTGAGGGTTAAGGCTAGGGTAGGTGTATGGCTAGACTTAGTCTAAGCATAGGGTTAGGGTAGGGTTGGTATAGAGATATGGGGTGGCTGGTAAAGGATTAACCATAAGTACTGAAATGACAATCTATTTTGAGTTCTTTTTTTTTTTAATTGACACTTTACACCATTTAATTTTTCATTTGTTTTTTACATATTACTAATAGTACTCCTACTATACGGTGTGTTAGGTATACAATTAGTATATTAAAAAAAGAAGCCTTTACTGTCCTTTAAAAAACAATATATAACAAGTATGGGGGCATTTAAAGAGAAACCCTTAAATAACACCAGAATAAACAAATTCTAGGTTTTGTTTTGGTTCAGATGTTGGGCAATTGTCTTTGTTAAGGGGTTAATTAAAGTCAGAACATTCCAAGCACATTGCCAACAGCTGATATATTGTTTAATTTTTGGAATAACAAGTCCAATGACAAGATGCTGGAAGTGTGACAATCTTTGACCAGTCAAGCAATGCTGATTGAAAAATTCTACCGAGAGTAACAGGGATGTAAAATGCTTGATAAAATGAGAAAGCATTGCTCTATCCCCTGGGCTCCCATGGTCTATCCAGGTTAGACGTACATAGCTTAGTTTTGGCAACCATCCATACCCATTGAAAGCTGCAGATGTCCAGGCTTAATGATCCTTTCAAATACCAAACATGATATACTGTTCCTTGTTTTTCCCTTCCTAATGACTAAGTATACAAATGGCAATTTCTCGTAATACTGGAGACTTTTTTATAGAACATAAAGTAAATGAAGACAATGTAAATGTGCACCTAGGTTAGCTAAAGAAATATTTAAATGTTTGAAATGAAAAGGTTTTCCAATACAAGACAATGCTACCAACTCAGCCAGCAATGTGCAGGTAACATACACAAAAACAATTTAATTTTCTAAGCTACGCATTCTACTCAAAAGGGTATTCAGTAAATTGACAATTCCAAGTCAAATTCAAATTCAAGGTCATAGCAGTTGAACTGGAAACATTTTCTAAGTCAGCTATGCCTGGAGTGCCCTGGCACTGTCCCTCCATTCAGTGTTGCACCATGTCCGTGCAGTATGCCACAAAATAAGAGTCCCTGGTCACCCACAGTCCGGCCCCTTCTGTATGTGTAGCCAAGGCAGAGATTACACACTTCCTTGTTGTCATACCCATTCATACAGTCAGTTGGAGCTCTGACAGGCTGAAAGCAGTCAGCTGACACTCTCAGCCAATCACAGCTGCCCATTGCTGATCAGGCTAAAACTTCCTTATTAGTCAAAGCAGCACAGAGGGGATGGACTGCCGGTGACCAGGGGAGGGCTGGCAGCCTTAGGCCTGGGGGGCAAAACCAGTCAAGTGGCCCATTGCAGCACCAAATCAGTTCACCATCCATGCCCACCTTTTCCTGGTTTTATAACGGATACTGATGTTATGCTAATCAGTAGCTCTTTGCCATACCCGCTCCTTCACGGCTCTGACTTTCAATGTTGTCAGAGCGCAGGCTGAGAATCTCTGAGCCTGTGCTCTGACTCACTAACTGAGCACCGGAACCACCAGGGAGAGGATATGATCTGACTGCACCTACTGCTGGTGCGCACCAGTGGACCACCAGCGAATCGTTTCAATTGAATATGCTGGTGTCCCGACTTGTGAGCTGTGTTGGCCGCCGGGCGCCTCTGTTGTCATGGCACCCTGCATGACCGCACAGCGTGCACACCCCAACGGCTGGCCCTGCTGACACACACTGATGTTACTACTTAGAAATTCCTCAATATTAATACAGACATCAGAGTAAACACCAATAAACTGTGGAAACAGAGCTGATCCCCCCAAATTTATAAAGATTTGCTTACTGGATTTGTTGTAAGATTAAATCATGCCTCCTCCTCTCTCTCTCCCATGCGCTGCTCTGTAGGCTGGGAGGAAGTGAAGAGTAATCACAATCTCCCAGCACAGCAGCACCTGTGGCTGCATGGGGAACAGCTGAATTTGCCGCCCCCCATGTGACATCACAATGCCCCACCCATATAATCTGCCATATGAACTAACGCCAGTGCTGCACACAGTGTGTGTTTACATTAAAAAGCCTGCAGGGACCGGCTATAGACACCAGAACCACTTCATTAAGCTGAAGTGGTTCTGGGAACTATAGTGTCCCTTTAATGTGAGGTAAATTATAGATTAGTGTCACTAATAATATACTAGATTGCCTACTTACAACCAGATGAGGATGATGATGGGCTGCAGTTTGGCTCCACTGGTCTCGTGTAGAATAGGATCTCTGGAGGCTGTTTGCAACTGTGGTCACAAAATTCAATGTTCTGGGAGAATTGGAAGCAGCTCCATTTTTTGGGGGCCCATTACACAGCTCAAGGTCTGGGCCCCAGGGCCTGACGGTGAGTATGCCCACAAGGCCCACTCATAAGTCCACTTATATGTTCCACCCACCCATGAGTTCGCTCACAGGGAGTGGAGTGTGTAAGGGATGTGGTATGTGTTATTGTAGAGGATCTAATATGTGTGCTTATGGTATGTAGTGTATAGGGATACCAGTTTGTGTGTGTGTGTGTGTGTAGTGGAAGCAGTGTGTATTTGTGTATAAGGGATGTATTGTGTGTTTCTGGTTGGGTGTAAGGGATGCATTGCGTGAATCTGTGTTTGTATGCATAAGGGATGCAAGGTGTGTGTGTGTGTGTCTGTATGTGTGTGCATTGAGTGTGTGTAAGAGATGCATTGTGTTTCTGTGTGTAAGAAAAGCAGTGTGTGTGTTTGCATGTGTGTGTAAGGGTTTGCATTGTGTGTTTCTGTGTATGTGTGCAAAGGATGCATTATCTTTGTGTGTAAGGGTTGCATTGTGTGTGTGTAATGGATGCATTGTGTGTTTCTCTGTGTGTAAGGGAAGCATGTTGTGTTTCTGTGTATGTATAGGGATGCATTGTGTGTTTCTGTGTATGTATAGGGATGCATTGTGTGTGTGTGCGCATAGTGTGAAAGAGCTCCCTGTCTTTCCCCTGTCCTATAGAGCCATCCCTTCTGTCCCTTAGAGCTCTCCCCTGCCCCTTAGTGGTCTCTCCTCTCCCCCACCCTCCCCTAGTGGTCTCTTCTTACACTCACCCACCCTCCCTGTGCTCTTCTCATCCACCCTCCATGTGTTCTTCTCACCTCCCCTCTCCCTGTGTTCTCCTCACTTCCCCCCTCCCTGTGTTCTTCTTACCCCCTCTCGTCCCTGTGTTCTTCTTACCACTCTCCTCCCTGTGTCCTCCTCACCTCCCCCTCCCTGTGTTCTCCTCACCACCTACCCTCCCTGTGTTCTTCTCAGTCCCCCCTTCTCCTCATCTCCCCTTCTCATCACCCTTACTCTCCCCCTCCTCATTGTGTTCTTCTTACCCCCCCTTGTTCTTCTTACCCACCATTTTTCATACCCCCCTTCTTCTTCTTACTCCCCCCTCCTTCTGTTACTCCCCCCCTTCCTTCTGTTACTCCCCCCTCCTCCTGTTACACCCCTCTCCTTCTGTTACTCCCCCCTCCTTCAGTCACCCCCCTTCACTTACTCTCCCCCTCTTTACTTACTCTCCCCCCTCTTCACTTACTCTCCTCACCACCTACCCTCCCTGTGTTCTTCTCAGTCCCCCCTTCTCCTCATCTCCCCTTCTCATCACCCTTACTCTCCCCCTCCTCATTGTGTTCTTCTTACCCCCCTTGTTCTTCTTACCCACCATTTTTCATACGCCCCTTCTTCTTCTTACTCCCCCCTCCTTCTGTTACTCCCCCCTTCCTTCTGTTACTCCCCCTCCTTCTGTTACACCCCCTCCTTCTGTTACACCCCTCTCCTTCTGTTACTCCCCCCTCCTTCAGTCACCCCCCTTCACTTACTCTCCCCCTCTTTACTTACTCTCCCCCCTCTTCACTTACTCTCCCCCACCCTCCTTCACTTACTCTCCCCAACCCTCCTTCACTTACTCTCCCCAACCCTCCTTCACTTACTCTCCCCCTTCACTTCCTCTCCCCCCTCCTTCACTTACTCTCTCCCCCTGCACTTACTCTCCCCCCCTCCTTCACTTACTCCCCTCCCCTTCCCTGAAGCGTGGCTGAGCTCCTCTCCGGTCCGCGGTGCCTGGCCGGAGTGATAGGAAGGTGCACACTCAGTCACTCAGTTAGCACTTCCTGTCAGTCCAGCCGGGAAAAGAAAACAGAAACTCCTGTTCCGCGCGGAGTTTCTGTTTCCTGTACCCGGCCGGACTGACAGGAAGTGCACACTGAGTGACTGAGTGTGCACCTTCCTATCACTCCGGCCAGGCACCGCGGACCGGAGAGGAGCTCGGCCACGCTACAGGGGAGGGGAGAAGCAGCTGCAGTGCTTGAGGCTCTTTACAGAGCGCTCAGGCGGCTGCAGCATTATGACCGGCCCGCCGCGGCCGGTCTTAAAAGAATTTAGGACGGCCCGGGGGGGGGGGGGGGGGGGCAATTGCCTCCCTGCTCCACGGCCCAGCCCACCAATGCCGGGGACTCTTGTTTAGCATTAAAACATTAAACACTGTTTAATGCTGAAAGAAATGATGGTACCAGGGGACTCAAGACACTATAACCGGTTTAATGAGATGAAGCAGATACAGTGCCTACAGTGTCCCTTTAAGAAAAGAACCCTGACAATGTCTGCCAAATAGAGCAACACAAACTAAGACATTCCTTTCTGATAAAAAAAAATATTTATTATAAATATGTTTTTGAAGATAAAATTACCGTCATCCCTGGCCTTGGTTAAAGTGGCCAGAAGTCGTTGGGGAGATTTATATTACAAAGTGTTGTACTCTGAAAAATGTTGCAAAGTTGTAAATATGGGGCAATCGCTATGGAAACACATTGATCCAGCAGTCATATTCCATTGGTGATCACACCACAAAATTGCACAACTTTTTAGAACATGACACTTTTCCCTTTACATAATGTGCAGGTAAGGCTTAATTTTAATTGTCTTCTATTGCAGCCTTTATTTTACACAGTTTGGGTTAAGCCGATGATATGATAATTGTTAAAGGGACACTATAGTCACCTGAACAACTTTAGCTTAATGAAGCAGTTTTGGTGTATAGAACATGCCCCTGCAGCCTCACTGCTCAATCCTCTGCCATTTAGGAGTTAAATCCCTTTGTTTATGAACCCTAGTCACACCTCCCTGCATGTGACTTGCACAGCCTTCCATAAACACTTCCTGTACAGAGAGCCCTATTTAGGCTTTCTTTATTGCAAGTTCTGTTTAATTAAGATTTTCTTATCCCCTGCTATGTTAATAGCTTGCTAGACCCTGCAAGAGCCTCCTGTATGTGATTAAAGTTCAATTTAGAGATTGAGATACAAATATTTAAGGTAAATTACATCTGTTTGAAAGTGAAACCAGTTTTTTTTTCATGCAGGCTCTGTCAATCATAGCCAGGGGAGGTGTGGCTAGGGCTGCATAAACAGAAACAAAGTTATTTATCTCCTAAATGACAGTGAATTGAGCAGTGAAATTGCAGGGGAATGATCTATGCACTAAAACTGCTTTATTTAGCTAAAGTAATTTAGGTGACTATAGTGTTCCTTTAATGCTACGGAAGCACCGTGGTGCAATCTGTACCAAAGTGCTTGCACTAAATTAGTCCTACAGCAATCTAAAACGCATTGTTTTCCATACATTAATAGCATTTACATTAATGAATAAAAAGAAATCAAGTACTGAAAAGGTACTGAATTAAAAAATTTGGGTAGTGGATGCAAGTAAAAATATCTCAACAAATCAAAAATAAATTTGTTGAGAAGTGCAAGTAGATTACTATTTTGAAACTAATCCGTAAGACTGCAGTGAAAGGTTAACTACTTTAGCTTAATGAAGCAATGTTGGTGTAGAGATTATGCCTCTGAAGCCTCACTGGTTAATTCACTGTCATTTAGGAGTTAAATCACTTTTGTTTCTGTTTATGCAGCCCTAGCCACACCTCCCCTGGCTGTGACTGACACAGCCTGCATGAAAACAAAATGGTTTCATTTTCAATCAAATGTTTTTATCTAATGCTCTGTAAATTAAACGTAAATCACAGACAGGAGGCTCCTGCAAGTTCTAGTAACCTATTAACAAAGCAGGAGATAATAAATGCTAAATTAAACAGAATTTGCAATAAAGGAAGTGTAAACATTAGATGTCTCTTTAGAGGAAGTGTTGAGGAAGGCAGTGTAAGTCAAACACAGGTAGGTGTGACTAGGGCTGCATAAGCAAAGTGATTTAACTCCTAAATGGCACAGAATTTAGCAGTGAGACTGCAGAGACATGATTTATACACCAAAGCTGCTTTATTAAGTTATAGTTGCTTTGGTGATTATAGTAGCCTTTTAAGAAGTAAGGTGCTGGGTTTAAGTGTTGAGCAAGATAAAGAGGTTTCCAAACGAAACACTTATTATTGATAACTATATATGCTTGATGCGGTTTGATCAGCTCTCAAAGTGGCGTGGAACGCCCTACACCAATTTACTGTATATGTGAGATAACCTGATCAGAAAGCTCTGGGGCATACTAATGACATATACAGGATTAGTTACTAAAGTGAGAATTCAAAGTAAATTCAAAATTAATTTCAGATTCAAGGCCAGAGTAGCCAAACTCAAAGCATAACTTACTGAGAATGTTTCTATTTGGCTATTCTGATCTTACATTTAAAATTCACTTTGAATACATTTTCAATTCTCACTTTCGCGAATAACCCTGATATTCCATTTCCCGTAAGCATGGTTTTCCTATTTAGGCTTCTTACTGTGCAAATCATTTTTTGCCTTACAGTCTGCTGTTTGGGATGCTCCCCAGTTATGTTATACAAATGATGTGTTTTATCAGAAAAAAAAAATCCATCCAGTATTCTTGAAAGTAATAGGTAAAGTACAGATTTTACAGAAAAGCAACATTCCAATATGTCAAGCAGCATAAAAGTTAACATTATACAAAGTACATTAAGAACAGCTGAAACACCAAGCACAAACCTTGGACAGTTTGGTAGTGGTGGCTGGAAGTAATGGACGGCTAAATTTCTTCTGTGATCCTATAGCCGCCGGGAAGGGAGGAGCGGAAAATACAGCTGCCACACAGTTTATCTTGGTAATCCAAGAATCCATCTCCTCGCTGCTCCTGAAAATGGGAGCAAAAAGAAGAAACATTGTATCAACTTAACCAGTATATTTCAAAGATATTCAAATTCAAATCTCAGTCGTAAATCAATCTCAGAATTTGGATGAGCTCCTGGTAATCTACCCTGTTTGTGAGGAGAACCACGTTTCAGCTTTGAGAATCAATTCATTTTTAGCATTCCAAATTTTTCAGAGAACGTTCCATCGATTTTAAAAACCATATACTGTTCACAGCCAGATTACTTATAAGGCGTATCAATAAAAGTTTGGAAGGGTATAAATTGGAGGGATGTACCACCTATTTCTGTCTATATTACACTCATTTGTTTCATGTTTCTTTCGATAGTCAGCTAAACATCGCTTTTTGTTTTTGTTTGAGAGGCACCCATGATACTGAAATTATAAATCTGTCAAATATCCAATAAAATAATTTACTGGACGTTCTAAAGCAAGGGTGGGGAATGTTTTAGACTACATCTCCCTTGATGCTTTGCCAGCATTATGGGTGTAAGAGCATCATGGGAGATGTAGTCCAAAACACCTGGAGGGCTGAAGGTTCCCCACCCCTGTTCTAAAGAATGCAGCTAACTTTTCATGCAGTGGAAAGTATTCCCTATGAAACCTTACCTATTATTTATGGTGTCACCCCAAGCACCAAACCCAGAACTAGATATCAGATCACCAAGCAAATGATTGCACACATTTGTCTGCAACAATTAAAAAAATAACAACTACAGCTCCATCCGAGTAAAAAAAAAAAAAAAGAATAAAGCTGGTCGCTTCCTTTAAGGTAAACTGGACACTCACACATGTACCATGGCTTTTGCCTAAGTGACTTAATGCATGCACATCTTCAGTAGTACTTCCATTCAAGTGAATGGAAGACCAAGGGTTGGCCAAGATATCTTCTGTCACTTCCTTAAAGAATAATCAAAGACTAGAAAAGCTACAATTTCTGGGGAAATTGTGTGAAGTGTTCTTGCCTCCACCAGTAGTCTACAACTGGAGTGGGCGAAGTAACTGGGTGGAGTGGCTGGAGTAACTGTTGTGTGGTTGGAGTGGCTGGAGTAACTGTGAAAATGTTGGACTGGGCAGAGTAACTCTGTGTGGAGTGTTGGAAGTGAGTAAAGATTGTAAACATCACACTAACCAATTGATTGATCAAATTTAAAAAGTGCACATGGCAAGCTTGATAGAGGGAGAAATGCATTTCAAATTTTATTTATTTATATAGCACATTTAATTGCAACATTGTTGCCCAAAGTGCTTCACAGTTACATTAAAACATACATTTATAAAAACATTAGCAGGTGTACAAAAGGCCCTGTCTATGACACCACTTGCTGCTCCAGCCTGGCACAGGTCAGAGTATTTTGGCGGTTGCCATCTTCAAAAGGTCGTATTTTAAAAACTATAAATCCTACAGCGATAAAGATAAAAAGATAATGGCATCTGAATTGAGTTCAAGGCATAAAATATTTAGTAAAATGCCTTGAGTGATCCATGTATTATTGATAGACATTTTCATGGTTATTGACCGAAGTAAGAATTTCAAAATTAAGGTCAAAATAACCAAACTGGAAAAATTAGCAAAATCCGCTTTGCGTCTCATTCAGCTGCTCTGGCCTTTGATTTGAAATTCACGTTGAATTCTCACTTTAGTGAATAGATCTGCTTGAGTAATTTCGGCAGAAACTATTATTGTTCATTTTTTTTCTGTTTGAAAACTATAGAGGGCTGAAAAAGTTAAAAATATAATTTTTTCAAGATAAATATTTCCGCCAATGTTCTTCAGCATAATGTCATAATAACTATGTTCTTATCTTCAGCTTTCTAAGTCTGATTTCCCACAAGGTTGAGATAAGGAAATTCCAAATGTTGTAGATAGACGTTTGATTGAGGTCATCGTTTTCTGCACAGTAAAAAAACTTAATAAAACAAAGCAATAAAAGAAACTTACTGTGCTTGAAAAAGAAAGACTCGCCAATCGGCTGTTTTGAGTTTCAAGACATTGGGCCTTTTTTCATAGTCTGTTGCCTTTGAAGCCAGTGCGTGGTGCACACTCACAGCATTCTTCAAATCATCTTCTGACAGTGCCTTTTCTGGCTTATATTCATCCTGTGGGATTAAATTAAGTTAACATTATTATTAAATGAATTTGTCTTAAAGCTAGACAAGCTGTATTTTCTAAAAACAAAAAGAGTTAAATTACATTGTGATGGCAAGATAGATAGATAGACAGACAGACACTTATATACCTCTCAAGTGTCCCTGTTTAGGAAAGACAAACTCTATTCCCCTCTTTTGTATCCCAATGTCCCTGTTATCTAGAAACTCAATATTGTTGGTGTGTTTAAGTGTATAACAGAGATCCACCGCAATTATACTCACAGTACTGTATCTTTAAACTACAACAAATGTGTTTAGAAATCCGTCTGTGTAAATAAGATACATTGTTCTTGTTCAAAATTACATTTAGTTGCATAACTTATTTGTAAGACACTTAATGGAATAATATAGGCATTAAAACATGTTAGCCTAGTGAAGCATTTTAGTGTATAGATCATGCCCCTGCAGTCCAACTGCTCAACAAATCTGCCATTTAGAAGTTAAATCACTTTTGTTTCTGTTTATGCAGGCCAAGTCACACCTACCCTGGCTGTGACTTACACAGCCTGAATGAACAAATGATTTCCATTTCAATCAGACAATAACTTGCTTTAGAAGTTTTTATCTCCTGTTTTGTAAATTGAACTTTAAAGGGACACTATAGGCCCTCAGGCCACTTCATCTCATTGAAGTGGTATAGGTGCAGTATCACTGTCCCCCTAAGCCCTACATTGTAAAACATTGCAATTTTATTGCATTGCAGTGCTAAGACGTTCTCAAGTGACTGTCTACCAGACAGTCATTAGAGGCACTTCCTACAGTTTGGTGCTGGAATCAGGTAAGTGACTGCAAGTTTTTTTAACCCTTTCATAGACGGGAGAACGACCAGGGGCGGTGCGAGGTCATAGGGACACTTTAGTGTTAAAGAGTGTTAGGAATACATCTTTATATTCTTAATGCTAAGTGTTCCTTTAGTCACACACAGGAGGCTCCTGAAGAGTCTGAGAGGCTATTAGCAGAGCAGGAGATAAGACATTCTAGATTAAACAGACTGTGCAATAAAATACCCTTAATTGTCTAGGTTATGTTTCAGGAATTCCTTAGGAATGTTATGCAAGTCACATGCAGTGAGCTGTGATTAGGTCTCTATAAAAGTGATTTAACTCCTAAATGGTAGAGAATTGAGCAGTGAGATTGCAGAGGCATGATCTACACACCAAACCTGCTTCATTAAGCTGAAGTTGTTTTGGTGCCTGTAGTGGCCCTTTAACATGTCTCAGAACAGCCAGGACCTAGCCACAGCCCCACTCACACCCCTAAAATTAAAATGTCCCTCTTTGATCTTTTGAAATGTTGGGAGGCATATAGACAGACAGACATACAGACAAAAAAATCTGAACTGTTCAAAACTACTGTTTTTGTAATATATATTTTCCATAGTGTGTGCAACTGTTTTTTTAAAAGCATGTGTGCGTGTGTACCACTCAGGGTTATAAGAACAGGCACAACGTTAAGGAAACAATCACAGTAAGAGAAGCACATAAAGACAGAGATTAAAAACAAAGGAAATGAAAGGTGATAATCTGATTGTGAGATCTCTGTGCCTCTGTTTGCTTTGTAATTTTATGTCCTTATCTTCACTTCTCACATGCTCTTTTCAGCCATTTTAAAAAGTTGTATTTGAACACTAGTTCACTAAAAAGTGAATCAAGGTAAAAAGCAATGCAAAATGTAGGCCAAAAAAGTCACACAGGGAATATAGGTAAATTGGATATAAACGTTTGTTTTTCTAACTGCGTAGGCTTAGAGAATAATAAATGAATCATATTCTGTGTAAGGAAGGTTTGCATTTCAATGGGGAGCTGTGCCACACTGTATTTTGCTTAATCCACCAGCCCTAAAGCAAACATTCTATTCTGGGGTACTGGGCTCAATGCAGACAGAGGCGTAACTACAAACTACGGGGCCCCAGTGCAAAAATTGCCCTGGGGGACCCCCATAGGTCTATCCTCCCCCCCCCTCTATACAACCACCGCCCCCGCCCTTCTCCCCTTGCCCAATACATCCACCCCCTTCCCACACACACATGCAGACAAACAGATACACATGCAGACACACACATAGACACACACATACATACAGACACACATACATACACACACAGAGACACATGCACACACATACATACAGAGAAACATACAGACACACATTCACAAACACACACACACACACACATAGAGACACATTCATATAGACACACATACAGAGACATACATACAGACACACATACACTAACACACACACATGCAAAATGTTTAAGTCACCCTCCTGTTTCCTACCTTTTAGGTGCAGGAAGGTGACTTTCCCTGGGGTCCAGTGGTGGCTCAGACTGATGGGAGTCAGAGTTCCCCCTCTGATTCCCTCTCCTTCATGCTCCGTGTCTCTCTCTGATAGCTGGGGGAGTGACCAGGGCAGTCACTTCCTCCCAGCATTTTACATCATCACAGGGGGCCCGGTCGCGCTGTTAAAGCAGCGCAGCGCTGACCAGGGCCCCCTAGATATTCATTGCCATCGGGTGGACCTAACAGAATGGGCAAACCGATGGGCCCCTGAACTTGCGCCCCGAGTAGTTCTAACGCACAGACGGGGCCGCAACACATGGGGGTAGGCATCCAATCACTCAGATTGGGGCTATCAGGCTAACTTTTGTGAGGGGTTTGTGTGTTTAAAGGTATTTTTGGGGTTTTATATAAATGTATGTTTTCTGTGCCTGGAGATAATTGAGTTAAGTACAGTGCTTGACTCAATTATCTGTGCGGTGCTTATGGTAATCGGCAACAGCTAGGAAGCAGCGATTGGCAGAGGCACCCAATCGGGGTGCCAGGCGGCCTGTCACAGAGATCATCTATAAGTTCATTATGCATTCATGCATGCAGTCAAAAGCACTTCTCATCACACACCATCTAACTGATACCTTAGGGTGGTTATTTGCTAACTTGTGACATTGCTAAAGAGGGTTATTATTACTCAGCAAAGACAAAGATTATGGACATCATTTATGTTCAGATTTGCATAATGCAATATCATTTAGCTATTCATAAATTAATGTCGTTATTAAATCAGTTATTAATATAGTAAGCTATCTAATTAAACTATAATAATCTGGAATAGATCAGCGGGACAACTCCTTACAGTTAATTAGATATAACTTAGTGCAAATGAAAAGACGCAATTTGGCAATGAGTCACTTGTCTCTCATGTCACCTGGCTAAGTCACTAACTCAGAATTTATTATATAGATAAAGGCTCCTAAAATGTCTGTAAATAAATAAAGATTGCCTTTATCGACATTTCATTTATTTCTACTCTATTCTTTCATGAACTAGGAATGGAATGAATAAGAAGGTATGGAAGTGGAGGGGAAAGGAGACTTGTCAAAATGTAGCAAGTTCCAAATCCTAAACTCTAGGAGCTCTAAATTCCTGGTACGCATACGGCTTGGATGGCAGAGGCAAGTCAATGTTGAAACACAGGGGGCATCACTGGCAAAGGAACCTTATCAGCCTTAAAGGAACACTAAAGTCACCTAAACAACTTAAGCTTAATGAACTAGTTTTAGTGTATAGCTCATGCCTCTCAGGTTTTACTGCTCAATTCACTGCCATTTAGGAGTTAAATCACTTTTGTTTCTGTTTATGCAGCCCTTGCCACACCTCCCCTGGCTCTGATTGACACAGCCTGCATGATAAAAACTGGTTTCACTTTCAATCAGATGGAATTTACCTTAAAGGGACTCTATAGTCACCATATAAAAGCAAGAAAGACAGGTCCCCCAGCCTTCCTTCTTGCTTTTATATGAACTTTCATTCATTAAAAAAAAAAAAAAATCGGTGGTTTTATATTAAAAACTTACCTCCGTTCCAGCGCCGAGCTCCCCGCTAGGCCGCGCCCCCTTTTTCGTCAAAATGACGAAATCGCGGGGCCCAATGGGACGGCTTCGCGCTGGACCAATCGCGTTCTTCATAGAGCGGCATTGAATGCCGCCCTATGAAGAACCTGAGCGCTTTACCGCGCATGTGCGCGGAATGCGCGTTCGCGAGCTGAGCTGTCTGACTGACAGCTCAGCTCGCTTTCTAAAATTATCAATAATAATTTAGGGCCCCCACCCGCCCTGTGCGGCGGGTGGGGGCCCTAAAATTATCAATGAGGGGGGGGACCTACTGTCCCCCCCCCGGCCCCCACCCCTGTGCGGCGGGTGGGGGCCCTAAAATTATCAATGAGGGGGGGACCTACTGTCCCCCCCCGGCCCCCACCCCTGTGCGGCGGGTGGGGGCCCTAAAATTATCAATGAGGGGGGGGACCTACTGTCCCCCCCCCGGCCCCCACCCCTGTGCGGCGGGTGGGGGCCCTAAAATTATCAATGAGGGGGGGACCTACTGTCCCCCCCCGGCCCCCACCCCTGTGCGGCGGGTGGGGGCCCTAAAATTATCAATGAGGGGGGGGACCTACTGTCCCCCCCCCGGCCCCCACCCCTGTGCGGCGGGTGGGGGCCCTAAAATTATCAATGAGGGGGGGGACCTACTGTCCCCCCCCCGGCCCCCACCCCTGAGCGGCGGGTGGGGGCCCTACAATTATCAATAAGGGGGGGGACCTACTGTCCCCCCCCGGCCCCCACCCCTGTGCGGCGGGTGGGGGCCCTAAAATTATCAATGAGGGGGGGGACCTACTGCCCCCCCCCGGCCCCCACCCCTGAGCGGCGGGTGGGGGCCCTAAAATGATCAGTAAGGGGGGGGGGGGACCTACTGTCCCCCCCCGGCCCCCACCCCTGTGCGGCGGGTGGGGGCCCTAAAATGATCAATAAGGGGGGGGACCTACTGTCCCCCCCCCCCGGCCCCCACCCCTGAGCGGCGGGTGGGGGCCCTAAAATGATCAATAAGGGGGGGGGACCTATTGTCCCCCCCCCGGCCCCCACCCCTGAGCGGTGGGTGGGGGCCCTAAATACAAAGGGGGGGGGGGACCCTAGTTAACCCTCCCCTCCCCAAAAAAAAATATCTCCCTACCTACCCCCCTCACCCTAAAAATAATGAGGGGGGACCATTAACTAAAAACCTGTAAAAAAAATGAGATAAAATCAACTTACCATTCGATGTTTTCTTTCTTCTAAAATCTTCTTTCTTCAGCCCCAAAAAAGGCCAAATAAAAATCCATAATAACCGACGCAATTAAAAAAAAAAAAAAAAAAAAACGAGCGCAAAAAAAAATAATCCATCTTCACCCATGGAGGGCTCCGCGCAGACTGAGCTCCGCAGGGCGGGGGAAGGCTTATAAAGCCTTGCCCCGCCCTGCAATTAGGCTAAGAACACTCTGATTGGTGGGTTTAAGCCAATCAGAGTGCTCTTTGTCATTTTACAAGCGTGGGAAAGTTCTTTGGAATTTTCCCACGCTTGTAAAATGACACAGAGCACTGTGATTGGATGGATTTCAAGCCATCCAATCACAGTGCTCTGTGTCATTTTACAAGCGTGGGAAAGTTCTTTGGAATTTTCCCACGCTTGTAAAATGACAAAGAGCACTGTGATTGGATGGATTTCAAGCCATCCAATCACAGTGCTCTGTGTCATTTTACAAGCGTGGGAAAGTTCTTTGGAATTTTCCCACGCTTGTAAAATGACAAAGAGCACTGTGATTGGATGGATTTCAAGCCATCCAATCACAGTGCTCTTTGTCATTTTACAAGCGTGGAAAAGTTCTTTGGAATTTTCCCACGCTTGTAAAATGACACAGAGCAATGTGATTGGATGGCTTGAAATCCATCCAATCACAGTGCTCTGTGTCATTTTACAAGCGTGGGAAAATTCCAAAGAACTTTCCCACGCTTGTAAAATGACAAAGAGCACTGTGATTGGATGGATTTCAAGCCATCCAATCACATTGCTCTGTGTCATTTTACAAGCGTGGGAAAATTCCAAAGAACTTTCCCACGCTTGTAAAATGACAAAGAGCACTCTGATTGGCTTAAACCCACCAATCAGAGTGTTCTTAGCCTAATTGCAGGGCGGGGCAAGGCTTTATAAGCCTTCCCCCGCCCTGCGGAGCTCAGTCTGCGCGGAGCCCTCCATGGGTGAAGATGGATTATTTTTTTTGCGCTCGGGTTTTTTTTTTTTTTTTTTTATTGCGTCGGTTATTATGGATTTTTATTTGGCCTTTTTTGGGGCTGAAGAAAGAAGATTTTAGAAGAAAGAAAACATCGAATGGTAAGTTGATTTTATCTCATTTTTTTTTTCTTTACAGGTTTTTAGTTAAAGGGTCCCCCCTCATTATTTTTAGGGTGAGGGGGGTAGGTAGGGAGATAAGTTTTTTTTTTTTGGGGGGGGGGGGGGAGAGAGAGGGTTAACTAGGGTCCCCACCCCCTTTGTATTTAGGGCCCCCACCCACCGCTCAGGGGTGGGGGCCGGGGGGGGACAATAGGTCCCCCCCTATTGATAATTTTAGGGCCCCCACCCACCGCTCAGGGGTGGGGGCCGGGGGGGGGCAGTAGGTCCCCCCCCTTATTGTGAATTTTAGGGCCCCCACCCACCGCTCAGGGGTGGGGGCCGGGGGGGGCAGTAGGTCCCCCCCCTTATTGTGAATTTTAGGGCCCCCACCCACCGCTCAGGGGTGGGGGCCGGGGGGGGGGGGGCAGTAGGCCCCCCCCTTATTGTGAATTTTAAGGCCCCCACCCACCGCACAGGGGTGGGGGCCGGGGGGGGACAATAGGTCCCCCCTTATTGATAATTTTAGTGCCCCCACCCGCCGCACAGGGGTGGGGGCCGGGGGGGCAGTATGTGCCACCCTTATTTTTAGGGCCCCCACTCACCGCTCAGGGGTGGGGGCCGGGGGGGGGGGGGAGGAGAGTAGGTCCGTCCCCCCCCCCCCCCCTTCAACCACTATTGTGGCCAGACAGCATCCCTGTGGGTTCGGGCTTCAGCTGTCAGCTGGAGCCACGCCCACAGCAGTGCTGACAGGCTGTCAGCACACAAAGCGCGTTCACAGTGCTTTGTGTGCTGATAGCCCGTCTGATGCATTCACCCAGAATGCATCGGACGAGAGGCCTTTTTAGGGCCTCTGAACTCGGAAGTCCCTCTGGTGGCCGTCTGATTGACTGCAACAAGAGGTGTTCCAAGCTTCCAATGTAAACGCTGCATTTTCTCAGAAAATACAGTGCTTACAAGAAAAAGGCTCCGGGTAGCTGTAGCACTCACCTAAACAACCTCATTAAGCTGAAGTTGTTCAGGTGACTATAGTGTCCCTTTAAATAATTGTATCTCAATCTGTAAATTGAACTTTAAATCACACACAGGAGGCTCTTGCAGGGACTAGCAAGCTATTAACATAGCAGGGGATAAGACAATATTAATTAAACAGAACTTGCAATAAAGAAAGGATAAACTTTAGATGATTCTTTACAGGAAGTGTTTATGGAAAGCTGTGCAAGTCGCATGCAGGGAGGTGTGACTAGGGTTTATAAACAAAGCGATTTGACTCCTAAATGGGAGATAATTGAGCAGCGAGGCTGCAGGGGCATGTCCTATACACCAAAACTGCTTCATTAAGCTAAAGTTGTTTTGGTGACTATAGTGTCCCTTTAAGCTCTGCAATCAAGAGACACAAGTATGAACAGAGATCTGTATCAGATTGTTCACTACATGTCCATTCAATAAGAGGCTTCTACTTTTTGGAGGACATTAATATATAAAAAAAAAAAAGATCTTTGAATCCTCCCCTTTTGACCTACCAACAGATAAAAATATTAAATTATCCCTAGTAAGTAACATCTGTGTTACCTAGCAGAAAAATATTATCAATTGGGAAGGATAGTATAAAAGCTTTGTAACTACCAACCATCGAAGGGTCCACAGAACTGCACATCATCTTACCAACATAGAATGCACAGAGTTGCTTATATCTTACCGAACAATTATTATTCCATCCACGTAACCAGCCAGCAGGAAAAGAGAAACTTTATTTTCGTCTCACCCAGCAACATTTTCAGGTATTGACTGACGCTTGGGGGTTGGTAGAGTGTGACTGTGTGTGAGTGTATGTATATATAAAAACATATTCACATACACGCACACATACACACATCAAGTATTTAATGTTAACCCTCTAAGTGACAAACAGGAGAACAAAGTACTGCCTAATATTGGATCTCCCCTACTGCCCATCACTTAGAGGTTACAAATACAAGGACTTAAACTCATTAATATGTCATGCAGAGATAAATATAGGGCCAATTTACCACTCCAGAGACTTCATGCTAATGTCAGTGATTTATTGACCGACTTCACTGTGACCTACACAAGTCAGATCTTCCTAAACTTTCACCTAAAAGAAGGTTTATTTTGTTAGCACTTGATGTTGTTGGATCAATAAATCACTTGGTTTTGTTTTGAATTCCCAGGAGCTCTTTTATCCTTTTCTTCCAATGATATTTAAAGGATACGGGAAACATGAGGGTCAAGCTGTCCTCAACTATTATGCACTATGTTCATGTATGTTTGGTCAATGTGGATAAATAACAACAATTAAAATAACATTCTATATCGGTTTACAAAATAACTAAACAGCAAATGTGTGTGTGTTTTTTTTAGGACAGAAAACTGAACAAGCGAGAAAACGAGACTTGAATGCTAAATGCTTGAAAATCTGCTAAATATGGACCTTTTTGTGTACATTCTATATCCTTAGACCAAGCCTTTCAAAGTTGTAAGATATTCCATAAACACTCAATTCAAAGCATTTTAAGTCCATAGAACAAACCACTGACAGTACTGTAAGGGTTTCACTTAACCATAGAACACTCAAAAATAAAGAAATATATTAAACTACAGCTTCATTTAAATGTGATACGCTTTTCAAAGTTGGTAGGGTGCCCTTAAAAAATAGGACTGGAGATATTCATAGAACATCTCCAAGAAGTATTGATTGTGCGCATCATAGCTATAAAACACCCACTTAAACTTAATTACTAAACAATGCTTAGAGTTGCTGCTATACAAAAAAAAAAAAACTTCAACTTGTACTACCACAAACAACAAAACAGAAGACAATAAAAGCCATTATTTTTTTGCTTTTCTGCTAGGTTAGTTTGGTTTGCAAGTTTCACATCTTTATAAGCTGATATGTTTTAATAATTATGGAAATAAAAATGGATGCCCCAATTAAAGGGTAACTGTCACTTCCCAGCATTTCTTAACATTATGTTAACTTATTTTTGTATTTAAGAAAATATCTACTTATGAAGTGTCAAAAATAGAATGACATTTTCAGATCTACACCTCTGTATTCTGCAAATGGACATCTCCATCTTAGCTCCCTGTTCGTCATTGTTATAAGATGTGCCCTTTGCACCTGGCAGTCAGTATAGAGTAAACATACTATTTTGCATTGTTATTAATAATGTTTCCCGGGTCTTGCATTGTCCGAACAGGTTAATGATGTCATCTGCTTCATTTTAATACAAATGTATATGAAAACAGAGCATTTCGTGGATAAAATGTTAAAACAAGTTATAGTTGACCTTTCTTGACCTTCGTGGGGATAAAAAGTATTATGATAGCTGTAAAACTCTAGGAATGAACAGAAAGAAACATAAAATGATAAAGTAAAATGAAAAACTATTATGACTACTCGGTTTTCTCATTCAGACACGTTTTAACATTATACTTGATGTGCAGCAAAGCTTCAAAAAAAATGTTGATTTTCAGTTGAGTAGTATTAAATAGGGTGCTCATAGCATTGAAATGAAAATAAAATCCATTCTTTAAAAAAAAAAAAAAAATCATAAAATATTTCTGTAAAAAGAATGGATTTTATTTTAACTTCTAAGCTATGAGGACTTTATATCATCATACTACTTTATGCCCGTTTCTGTACTTCAAGGATATCTATGGACAGATATCTTTTCATTCTTAGGGCATCTTGTTTGCTTTGCCAGTGGTTAAAATGATTTAAGCTCCATGGAAACTCTCCGTGGTTGGGGTAGTCTACCTATTATTTTTTCCAAGTTCTAATGTTTCCCATGAAAGCGATTCCTACTCCTCTACATGTTTCCCAAATAAGGAACGGTTCGAGTAAGTAAACTGACCTTTACTTGCCCACCCCCCGGCCACCGGACCACCAGTGGCACTGTCACCATCGAGGTAAATTCGGTAAAGTCCACAAATAGTGACAGTGCCGCTTTGCCTGTTGAATACCTGAATGGAGAAAAAAAAATGTAAAAAAGAAAACTCTTCTATGAAAAAATAAATGTGTCCGCTTGTGAGCGTGTCTAAACAGACCTCACATTTATAATGGGACGCTTTGGCTTGTTGAGATCATTCACATTATACAGCAGCAATTCCAATACAGCAACAAACAAATCAGTTGTGATAGATTGCCTTCGTGGCTGCTGTGCGTCTTAGAGCTTTTTTTCTGTTTCATTGTCATCATTGTCTAATTTATCACTTGTTTCTAATAGACATGATATAAAATAAATGAGCGACCCAAACGACTGCGAAAACAATAGCAAGATCCTAAGTGGTATTTATTGGTTTTAACTAAATGATTCATTTTAATAGTTTTGCAGGCAAAGGATATTCAGTAGTTCATCAATTATGTTACAATCAGTAATATCACGGGAAATGAAAGGAAGAATTGTTTAAACCCAGGAGAGTTATCGGTAAATCAATGGCGCCCACAAGATAGGTTTAATTTAATTGTGATGGCACAGCAATTCATGGCAATGCTCTGCATTAAGCCAATAATACATGGCACACCATTCATCAGCAATTCATTAAAAGAAAACACAGACTTACAATCACTGAATTATTTTAAGGCTAACCCTAGGCTATCTAACTACACACAATATCATATGAACTTGTGTCCTTAAAGGAGAAGGCTCTGCCTTTTCACTAAAATTCCAACCCAGTCAAAAGATATAATAAGACAAGTTAGGCATTTTTTTGTCTTAAGCATTTTCTCCTGCACTTGGCAAAGCTTAACCAAAAGAAGGAGCGACGGACGAGGAGAAAAAGGATCTGTCTGTTTAAGGAGGATCATTGCGGTCTCCTAAATAGACATCAGGATTGTACGTTCGCTGCTGATAGATGAAGATTCAGCAGCTGAAGAGGGCTTGGAACACAAGCGACAGATTAGAGTAAATAAAACTCACCCTTACCTGCACCCTACGGTCCTGTAAGCAGTAAAGTCACCATTTGAGATCTTTGCACAATATACAAAGTCCTTATAAGGTGACAGAGCAACTTTAATTAGCATGAGCTTAACAATCTTAGGTTTCCGATTGAATACAAAGAGAATGAATGGGGTAATATATAAAGCAAGTATGCGCACCCACTTTTTCTCAAAAATGTTTGGCTCTATCTTTAGAATGGGTTAGTAGCTGTCCCATCTCCTGGTGTTTTAGTCATGTGATTTACTTGGTCACGTCCAAATTCAGGAAAAAACACGAGGTAGGCATTCCGATGCAATAATACTTGGAAAGTGATATTTACTTCCTGTGCTGACTAAACCGATACATCACAATACAAAAACAAAAAACTGGTGCAACACTTCCTCCTAAAAATATTATTTCACTGAAAAACTGAATTTCAGTCCTTTATCAAGCGACACGAAAAATGTGCAGCAGTATTGGAGAAAAAAGCTTATATTTTGGCTGTTACATTGAGTGGCTGGACCACCATTTTATTTTTCATTTATCTAAAAGTGGGGTTTGGCCATCCTCGATCTGGTGCATCCTGGTTGCCTGGTGAGTGCGGTATACTCTACTTTTTTACAACTGATGTTATAGTACTGGCCACAGACACTCTAGAATGAGTGATCCCATTTTTTTAGATTATAATAGAGATAATGCATTTAAAATATGCACACAAAAAAGGAAATTCAAAAACTTCTCTTAAAGTTTCTGGTCCTTTCATAACGGCAACAGATAGATTGTAGTAGCAAACAGTCCCTTTTCAGACCAGGAAAAGGCTCTTACTCTCGTCTATGAATTTGATGTTATTTGATAAACTGATATCCAGCAACTTCTCTCATATCTCATCAATGAGCGAAACTGCTCAATAAGCTGAAAGCAGTCATAGTTTTGTTAAAGAAAGGGAAGGCAGTACCACGAACGCTATGAACTTCTGCAGCACACAAACTCAGAACAAATATCTGTATGGCCAAAAAATGCTCATAGTAAGCAACTGTGTGCAAGATAAACACGTGTTCAGATAGTGCTTGTAGTGTCCCTTTAAATAATATTCAGAAATGTGCTTCTTGACTTGCCAAGATGTCCTGGACAAATAGATAATGTAATCTGACATTAAGAAATTTAGCTGCTGAAAAATGTCATATAAAGCATTGCTGTCGCTCCATATTCAGTTTTGAAAATCGATGAGTGGTTTTTCAAAATACCCATTTCTAGACGAGTTCTACAGAGGCTGCAAATATTTGTTGTGGAAAAAGAATAACTTGGCTACCCAAAGCCATTATCAAATTAGTGTCCAGTATAGTAGATCCGTCATCAGAAAAACAGGATTATGTTTACATACTTTAAAAGAGACCCCAATCAGGAAGGAAAGTCATACTTTTTTAACTGTATCACGCAGTTTCCAGAATGCACAACCCAGATTTATCTTAAAGGATCACTATAGGGTCAGGAACACAAACGTATTCATGACCCTATAGTGTTAAAACCACCATCAAGCCCCCCTGGGCACCTCATGCCTCCATAAATATAGCAAAATCTTACTGTATTCAAGCCTGAAGCTTGAATCTGCATGCTGTTTGCCTAAAAAAAAAACAAGCAGTCTGCTGACATCATCAGAAGTGGTGGCCCGATCCAATCACAATGCTTCCCCATAGGATTGGCTGAGACTGACAAAGAGGCAGATCAGGGGCAGAGCCAGCATGATTCAAACACAGCCCTGGCCAATCAACATCTCCTCATAGAGATGAATTGAATAAGTTGAATCTCTATGAGGAAAGTTCAGTGTCTGCATGCAGAGGGAGGAGATACTGAATGTTTGGTTGCATTTTAGGTAGCCATGACCCAGGAAGGATCTCTAACAGCCATCTAAGGATTGGCCAGTGAAGTTATCACTAGGCTGTAATGTAAACACTGCATTTTCTCTGAAAAGACAGTGTTTACAGCAAAAAGTCTGAAGGTAATGATTCTACTCAACAGAACAAATTCAATAAGCTATAGTTATTCTGGTGACTATAGAGTCCCTTTAAACTTGTTTTCTGGTTGTCTTGCAAGAGTATCGAGGCTATTCACTGTAGTGAGAATTCAAAGTGAATTTTAAATGTAAGTAGTTAAATAAAATTCAAGCATAACTGAATTCGAAATGTATTCTTTGTGGGGGGGCGGGGCCGGGCGGCCACGCCAGCAGGTTGCTAGTCACAATAGCTCCAGGGGAACTCTACTAATAATGGGCAAAAAAAACACCAAAACCAGCCTGGAATCCCCTGGGAGTGTGAGATACCTGGTCCTGAAGTGTCCTGGTGCAGCTGGAGCAACTAAGAACGGGTGGACCGGATCCTGGTGAGATGCTCCGGGGCTGGGGAGACTGAGGCCTGACCGGGAGGGGAGTGGGGCGGACGGCCACTGCCTCGCTCTCCGCCCCGGTATTGACTGAAAACAGCACCAACTACGGGGTCCCCGGCCACGTTCGCCCCCCCTCTGAGCTGGTGGGGGTTATCCCGGCCTCCACCAGGCAGGCAACATCCTGGCAGAGCTTTTTGGGTGAACCACGCGGCCCTGAAAAAATGGCCGACGGAGATGCACCTAGGCTGCTGACCGAAGAAGAAGGCGCGCTGAGAGAGCACCAGCGGCACATGGCCCGAGCCACGACCACCCAGGGTATTTATATGCACGTTGGGGCAGCAGCGGAGACCTGCGGTTCTGCCGACTACCCACACCGCAAACAGACCCACCCAGCGCCTATCTAACCTGAGCGCGCCTCACCAGAGCTCCCTATAATGCACACCGCGGACCGACATGGAGGCAGTGCCCAACCGACTACCCCATTACAGCGGGGCCCACACCTGATCACTGCGACCTGTAAAGCGTCATACTCATACCCGCGTACCAGCAGGGAAAGAAAATCCATAGAGATCTGCAGACACTCTGACCTGCAGTGGGTCCCAAGAACGCAAAGGACATAGAGGTGTTCTACGAGGACTAATTAAAAAGGACACTGCTTACCATCATCCCTGACTCCAAAACTGACAGGTACCCCAGCTCCTTACGACAGACGGCACCTAAAGCAGAAGCTACTGGACCAGTTGCTGATAGCCGTAACAACAGGGACCCTGGCTGTGGGTACAACCAAACAGACATGTCCACCACTGGTGCTATAACCGAGGCTACAGTTAGGGATGGTCTTGATGCCCTAGTGTAGATAACAACCTAGCAAGCCACAACCTGCCTGGTGGTATAATATCTCCCTATTTGAATACTCACCTTAAGATAAGCTATTGTTCCATATAAGCATAAGCCTGTATAACTGCAAATTATTCACTTGCCTAATGAAACCTAGGTCTTAAGCAAACCTAGAATGAAACGTCTTGAAACATTAGCCTGAATAACCACTCATCCCCCCCCCCGCTTCAAGTTTCTCTTGTAAACAAGCTGATCACTAGCATTGTGCAGGGTAGCCACGTAACTACAATGTAAAAGCGAGTTTAAAAAAATGAAAAATGTGCATTTCTTTCATGTGACATGGCACTGTACAACTGCATGTATATCTTGGTTGGCTCTGCTGTCGTGGCACTGTGAACCGTATTGTATTTTCTCTGCACGAAAAAAAAAGAATAAAAAAAAAAAAAAAAAAAGAAATGTATTCTTTGTTTGGCTTTTTTGACCTTACATTTGAAATTTTCTTTGAATTCTCACGTTAGTAAATAACCGGGTATGTTTCAGTTCTACACTGGGCCGACAACTCTTTTTTGGTCACTTTGTCGGTTGCCTCCTAGGTACAGTCCCTGTGCAGCCATGCTTTTTTCTGACTTTCAAATCTCTCAAAGTGCACACAACACAAAGTTCTAAGGAGACAGTAAACAGCGCAAATACAAGATAAATGCATGGTACTTGCATATGTATTTCCCACCAACGCTGCACATTTGTTACAAAATGGAATTAAAATTGATTTTCTAGAGATTTTAACAATTAACATTACAACTCATATTTTATAAGTGCTAGGTGTGTTTTATTTTGACACAGTATTAAAAAAAAAAAAACTGGGGGCGTGGCCTGCTGCTGGAGCTGAGCGGACGCATGTAAGATCAGCTCCGACTTATAGAGACCAAAAGAGCAAAAATAAACGGCACGCTGAGCGCAAAACCTGCTACAAACACATATACTAACCGGGGGAAGCAACCACCATGTCGCACAGACAGAAAAACAAAGCGGGAAAACCCGACAGAGCTTCATTCTTTTTGACGAAAACTGCGGCCTCCAGATTGAGGGAGAATCAGGAGCCTGCACAAGATGGCGACGCCCAAGAAAGGCGGGAAAATTCCCCCTCACCGCACGCTTCACCTTCTCGCGCACCAGACGAACAGCCCCTGACGATGGGAGGCATAAGGGAGATGATGGAAGAGTTCACAGCCAATATACAAAAGAATATGAAGAAGCAACTTCAGGAGCTGAAAGCTGAATTACATAAAGAGGTGCAGGAGATAGGTAGCCGCACCGCATTAATCGAAACAAAACTGGACAAACATGCTGTGGCCCATAACAGCCTGGCGGACAAAATCCAAGAACTGGACAACATTGTGGAAGCACACAGACTCAAACTAGCAGATATGGAAGACAGAGCGAGGAGGAACAACCTCCGGTTCCGGGGCATCCCAGAATCTGTCCAGACGGCTGACCTCCATAACTACCTGTCCGACATGTTCCAAGCTCTTACCCCAGAAATCCACCCTTATCAACTTATAATCGATAGAGCGCACAGACTGCACAGGCCTAAACATCTACCGCCTACAGCAGCAAGGGATGTGATCGCTAGAATTCACTTCTTTCACGCAAAAGACAAACTCATGAAAGCCAGCAGAACTGCAGGCATGCCTGAAGAATATAAAATAATAATAATAAGAATATTTATTAAAATCTTTGCGGACTTATCAGCAGAAACCCTGCACTTCAGGAAATCGATGTCGCCCATCACCACGACCCTGAGAGAACAGAATGTAAGCTATCGCTGGGGATATCCTGCTAAACTCCTCATCTCGCATCAAGGTGCGGTCCACATGGTTGCAGATTTACCACAAGGCATCCGTCAGCTGAAGGACTGGGGACTGCCGCTGCCACCCGGTGGACCTGAAAAATCGGCGAAAGTTCCAAGAATGTCGCCAGAATGGTCCTCTCAGTGAAGAGCTCGAGATATACGTAAATATATTACACAAGCACACACACACTTAATCAACATGACAACCCTTAGATCCTGCTAAACTTCGACAGAACTTATTACCCTTAATGCACAACACAAGTTCGAACTGTTTATAGTCGTATAGACGTAAAGCCCGGAACATTGGCAGCTAACACAGCTGGTTAGACTTTGACTCTGCCCTACACAAAATGGATTTCGCATAAGGGCATGAACTGTGCACAGGGACCTTGTCACTTATCTCAGTAACGGTGTCAAAATGTGTTGGCTCTTTTGCCTTTAAATTCAGTATTTGTTTTGAGTAATAACTGTTTGGTTAAACTGTATAATCTACTGTTAAAACTGCTCTGAGGCCCCTAGGTGATTGACTGACATGTTAATAGGCATCACCTGCACCCCCCCCACTACCCGCACCTACTGGTTAGGTGGCGGACCGCGGCCCCGAATATGGGAGCCCGTCTGGGTACACCACCCATTGATTGTTCTGACCCCTCCCTACACCCCTCACTCTCGACATACTAGTAACTTGTTACACCCCAAGAAAACGCATTCCTCTATCCAAAATCAAAGTTGGACACTCAAAAATGCCGCAAAACACATAGTACACTTAAAGAAGCCATGGAGGCACAAAATTAGCACAGAAACACCTCTACCCCAACATGAATCTGGTCACCTTTAACGTAAAAGGGTTAAACACACCAGGCAAGAGACGCCTTTTATTGCAAGAACTTAGATCTAAAGAGATAGACATCGCTTGTATCCAGGAGACGCATCTCCAAAACACTAAGACACCCGAATTATACACCAAATACTTCCCCAATCAATACCATGCGCTGTCCGCGAACAAAACGAAGGGGACATCCATTTTAATACACAAGGATGTAGCATTTATTGAGCAAAGGACACTAATAGACCCACAGGGCAGGTTCATCGTGTTGGTGGGACTCTTCAATAACATTCAGTACACCCTGGTCTCGGCGTACTTCCCCAATAAAGGGGCAGAGACCTTCCTTCACCGTCTCATTCAAAAAATTGAACTGATCAAATTAGGGGGGCTGATCCTCTGCGGCGACTTCAATTTTATTACATCGCCAGAGGAAGACACGACAGCGCTCCCACAAGGTGTAAGGCGAGGGCAGATGGTCTCCATATGTAAAACACTCTCTAAAAAAATCATACTACATAATATGTACGACAGTTGGAGGGTTCTTCATGCAGGGGAGCGTGACTATACGTTTCACTCGAAAGTTCACAACACTTACACAAGGATCGACACCTTCTACGTGGACCAACAAACATTAGCACAAGTCTCTAGCTGTAACATTGGGGAAATAACTTGGTCGGACCATAGCCCAGTTTACCTAACCCTGTTCGACTCTTTCCAATTTAAGGGGAGAGGAACTTGGCGGATGAATGAGTCGCTGTTGCACGACCGCACATTCACGTCGCAAGTACACAAAGAATTGGCGAATTACTTTAAAGAGAACTCTAATGGGGAGGTATCGGACCAACATGTATGGCTAGCACACAAAGCTGTCGTAAGAGGACTTTTCATTAGGCGCTCCTCTTACCTCAAAAAAAACAGACAGAAAACCCTAATAGAATGCCAAAAGCTACTGGCGATAGGGACGACCCAAAATAAACTTAACCCGACCCCAGCCCTACTGGAACAAATACAAACACTAAATAATCAACTCATAGAACTGAATGCAGCGAAAACTGCATACTGTTTGCAAAAACTGAGGGCAACATCTTACCACCATAGTGGGAAAGCAACTAAATACCTAGCCAATCGGCTAAAAGCGAAGCTAGCACAATCCAAGATACCCTACTTACACACCACAGACCATAAAAAGATCCAAAATCCCCTAGATATATCTCAAGAGTTTGCAAAATACTATGCAGATCTTTATAACTTAGGACACCGTCCCGGAACAGCCCCTTTAGATGATAATTTGATTAAAACATACCTGGCAAAACTCCCTTTACCACAGCTAGACCATTCACAACTTTCGACATTACCTGAACCAATCACCGTAAATGAAATACTAAACACAATCCGACAGCTGCCAGTGGGGAAATCCCCCGGGGCGGATGGCCTATCTAATTCGTATTACAAAACATTCGCAGACATACTAGCTCCGTGGCTGGAGCGGACGTTTAGGACGGCAACGGACACGGGTCAACTCCCCCCTGAGATGCTTCTAGCCACAATAGTGACCCTACCTAAGCCAGGAAAACCCCCAGACCAATGCAAAAACTTCAGGCCCATATCACTGTTGAATTCTGATGCTAAGATCTATGCTAAGATACTGGCCACCAGGATGAACAAACTACTCCCAACACTGCTAAACGACGACCAAACTGGGTTCGTACTGGGGAGACAAGGGACAGACAACAACAGAAAACTGTCCCTAATTCTGGAAAGGATGAGGGGGGCTGGTCCCGGCGGTCTACTCCTAGCTCTAGATGCCGAAAAAGCATTTGACCGCCTGGGCTGGCTCTTCCTCCGCCGGGTATTGGAAAGGTTTGGGTTCCCGCAGCAATTCATCAAGCAAATATTTGCCCTGTACTCCCGCCCCACAGCCCAAGTCCTACAGGCTGGCTTCATGTCCGCACCATTTGATATTACCAACGGCACGAGACAGGGGTGCCCTCTGTCACCCCTGCTTTACGTGCTCGCCTTAGAGCCACTACTTACTGCAATTAGAACCCACCAAGAGATAGAGGGAGTGGACTGGCACGGACGGACGATTAAAATCAGTGCATTTGCAGACGATTTCTTGCTGTACATTACAAATCCAATAAAATCACTACCCCACGTTATGCAACTCATTACAGAATATGGGGCGCTGTCATACTACTCCCTCAATACTGCTAAAACACAAGCACTAGGCTTGAGACTGGACCCAAAAGTACAAGCGAGACTTAAGAGGGAATACATATTTGAATGGAGGACAGACAACATAAAATATTTGGGCCTGACATTTACCAAAAACCCACAAGATATGCTCCCCTCAAATTACATTAGGGTCTGGAGGGACTGCACCGAAACACTGAAGGGCTGGGGAAATCTTTTTCTGTCCTGGACAGAGCGAATCATAGCAATTAAAATGACGATATTGCCCAAGCTCCAGTACCTGTTCAGGAACCTCCCATGGCAGGTGCCAAACTCATATTTTAAAAATGTGCAAACCAAGTTGATACAATTTGTGTGGGGAGCGGGACGGGCGAGAATATCCCAAAAAATACTAATGGCACCCGCAAAAAAAGGGGGGATGGCGTTCCCCCACATTAAATCGTATTACCAAGCAGCAATATTGGCATCGCTATTAACGCACCTTAAGGGGACAGACCAGCCCCAATGGGTACATATGGAGAACCAAACCATGACCCCCTTCCGGGTATCTAGAGTATTATGGCTACCAAAGCCTCTCAGACCAGTAATCCCGTCCATGCCGACACAACTCAGTTTAGCTCTTAAAACCTGGGACAAACATAGAATACACTTTGAATCGCACCACCCACTATCGTTAGCTACCCCTATTGATGCAATCCCGTACTGCATCCCTACATTCCACGCAACACCATGGAGAGACAGGGGAGCCACTCACCTGACGCACTTATGCAAAGGTGGTAAACTATTGCCATTCTCGAAACTATGCAGCAAATACGAGATACCTCCCACATCCCACTACTCATATATCCAACTACAATCCTTTCTCCATAAACAAACTAAGGAACAACCACATAAGCAAACTCCAAAAGGGAAATTAACGACCTGGGAACACACGGGAATCACAGGGGTACTCCCTCAAAACCTCAAACCACTATCTGAATGTTACAGAAGTAATCAGCCCTACCAGCCGTTCCATAGCTCCACTCAGGCACAACAATGGGCTGCAGACACGAACAATGACATTACAGAAGATACATGGTCACATTTAGTGACATCGGTAAAGAAGCTGGTGAAGTCAGCCCCACTGATTGAACAATATTTAAAAACAATGTATAGGTGGTATATGGTGCCAACCCGCTTGCACAGACTGTTCCCCAATACATCCCCGACTTGCTGGAGATGCACCAGAGACGTAGGTTCAGTCCTTCATATCTGGTGGCGATGCCCTAAACTAGAAAGGTACTGGGCGGAAATAAAACAAATCATAAAGCAATCCACCAAGATCGAATTAGCCTTAGACCCATTGACCTTTTTGCTACTAGACATACCAACCGACCTACCTACCGCAGTTAAAAAACTGATATATCACATCTTACTGACAGCACAGAGGGTTATAGCGAGATCCTGGAAATCTCCTGCAGCACCGAAAACCCTTCAGCTAATACAAGACATAGACAAGCAACTCATATATGAAACCCACTACTCGGTGACACAAATGAACCAACATAAACACACAGATGCATGGGAAATGTGGAGGTCATGGAGGACGGACACACGATCCACCTCGAGTTAATATTCCTTTTGCAAGGACACATAATAGACAAAGACGTTCAGTAGACATAGGTTGGACACTAGAAAGCTATCCAATAAATATATAACTAAATGCACCAGGTAGCAATGAGACAGACAATGCGGAATCGGCAGATAGCAATTAATTCACCGTACTCCCAATGGGTACGTAATCGACCGCAAGGTGCCACAACATACCAGGGCAAACGGTTTGAAATATTATGCTGGGAATGTAACCTCTAACTGTAAAATTTAAAATGTACAATGTAAAGTGAACGTATGCCTCCCCTCCCCTCTTCTCTTCTGTATCCCTCCCCCGTTACCATGACTTGTGGAAAACTCAATAAACTTCAAGTTTCAAAAAAAAAAAAAAAAAAAAAACTATTATTTGCACCTATGCCTGTAAAATGTTAAAGTTTTTAAGGGTAAATTTAAACCAGCTTTCCTGCAATTTTTAATTCTAATTTAATTTTATAATACTTCTTGGTAAATTTGCTTGAGCTGTGTGGTACCATTGGATTAAACAGTTTTCATTTCATTTCAAATTTAATTTTTTTTATTTTTTTTTTGTAAATCAGTAGTGCAAGAGTTAACATATGTTGCATTAAAATAAAAAAATAAAAATAAAAAAATACTCTGGGGTTAATGTGACCCCCATATTAATATAAGTAAGATTATTTGGTGGGGTTATATTTACCAAACATTGAGCACCAGCAGAAACCCAGTTGCTAAGGCTGTAAAATATCAGGGACAGGTGGACCTAAGACTGGTATTAGAATCTTATTTTGAACATTCAATAAAGCTATTAAGTATGCTGTGTAGATCAAATGGCATAAAAAAATAAAATTAGTTAAAATCCATTCTAATTTGGATTTGCAGCACTTCAAAATATGGAAGTGCCTGGGACAGAAGGGTGTTCACCTATGCAACACACTATAAGCAAGTAAAATCATTGATTCATAACAGATGTATGTTAGTCTACGGCCCATGTTGAGGATTGAAGTATAGAGCAGTGCTGAGCACCACAATAGAGAACATGCCCCATCTGCGTCATGATCCTACTAAACATCTCCACAGCTGGGGAGTGTTGATTGGACAACTACTAATTTCCAACCATCAGGGAGCATCCATTGCAGACGTTCACATTGTGATTTTTTTTTTGTCGTGTCAGTTAGACTGGTCACGTCTGTTAACATTCAGTTTTTTATTTATCTGCGGTTTACGATGATTTAACTTTTTAAAAAATATATAAATGTTCTATTTTACCTTTTGCAAATACAGGACAGTTCCCTTCAGTATCGCATAGAAGGTTTTCCAGCCTCGTTTTCCCCTTGGAGCTGTGAAGCAAACAAGAATAATTTATTAGCAAAGAAATAATCACAATAATTATGGTAATCACAATATTTTCAAGCAGATGCAAGAATTATAGTGAGCTTGTCACCAATACTTTGCATTAACCAAATGAGCACAAAATTGCCTTGTTTGTTTTTTTTTGTCAAGTTAAACTTTAATTAAAATAATTCAAGAACCTACATAGGAATCTATCCTACTAGCCTTGGATTTCAACATGCACATATGGCAAACTTGCTCATTAACACCCTTTCTTCATTGAACGTCTACATCTTTTTTGTACCAATTGCAAAACGAGCAAAATACAAAACACAACAAATAACAACGTGGTGGGATGAATAGGACAGATGTACACTGGTATGCATTATATGATTTGAAAAGGACAAAGTTTGTCAGAATTAAGAGCAATGAAGGCATATTATAGAAACATCTTAAAAGCAACTATTAAAAAGTGCATACATGCCCAAACACAATTATTCTGCATATGCTCCTTTACAGATATACTACATGCATCAAAATTTTAGGTTAAGGGACGACCTAAAGTATAATGCCCTCCAAGTATTCATACATTGAAAACACAGATGTACAAAAAGTTGGAGTAGCCTTCAAGGGACTCATTGTAGTCATTGTAAGATATTAAATGGTATCAAGTAAAACAAATCACATCCATCCCTCTACAAGCCTCCATCAGCTCCGTTAGTATATGAATGGTACAATTGAAGATGTTTTGATACCCAGATGGTATTCTACAGAACTTTCGGTAACATCACTATTTACTTTAATAAGTAGGATGTGGTGAGTTTGATGATTTGTCTTTACTAGAAGCAAAATAAACCCAAACAAACACAAATTGCATCTTGACTTAGGGCAAACAGCATGTGGTTCTTAAAATGTTTAATCTCCATGCTCGCTATGACCAACAATTGTCACTGCTGTGACACAGAATATGAGCTAATGTGCCTAGGGCACCTGAAACCCTTGGACCAGCGCTGCCGGCCAAAGCAGGATTTTAATGTTTGTTTTTATTGAAAACATTAAATGTCAGCTTACACACCAAAGTGCAAATCATTTGCTTTAGATGGCAGACTAGCTAAGAATTTAGATTTTTATGTGAATACCCATGAGTTAAAAAAAGAAACAAATGGTGACATCACAAATAAGATGATTTGGATTCACAATGGTATTTTGTCTCCATAATTATACATCTTAGAAGAATCTGAAATGAAATAAAAACTACACATCTAGTTTCTGTACAATAAAATGATTTATGAATGGTGTGCTCCAGGCCATTATTAAACATTTATCTGTTTTTGAGAAACTGCAATGCTTACATTTTATGGTTAAGTCCACCTTTAATGGCTTTCAGTATGACCACCACTAGAGGCTCTTCCACTGCACTGACTTGGTAGAATTAGGTCATGTGACGCGGAAGAGCCATTGGAAATCAATGATTCAATGCGTTTGTTTCAATGTGTGTCGGGCACTCGGTGTGCATGCGCACTATTACCCTAACGCACCTCTGTGAGGATCATTGAATTGTAAATCAGCGTAGGAAGCACAGAGATGACCAGCACAAAGGGAGCCAACACGGGGACATAAAAAAAATAGTATTGTCAGGGACACTATAGTCCTGACGGCTGAAATGAAGAAAAAATGAAGAACAAAAGTAGGAAGCACCCATAGGGAACAGCTTCAGGTAAATATAACTTACTTCTGCTTCTAACCCTTGGGTCACCACACACCAAGCAGCGATGTCATCACTGGGAATATGTGTAAATTATTCAAACATAAGCACTAGAAACACTGATGTAGTTGTTATGGTGCTAGCATAGTTTAAGGCTGACATTTTTCAAGCAATCTGACCAAATACTGAGAGCCCACATGGCACGTGAGGCCCAGCTCCACCTCACTGTATTGTTAATCTGTTAGCTCCACTTCTGCAATAGCTATGTCAATATCATCCAAGGTCAAAGGTCTTCTATAGTGTTTACACAGCCATTTCAATTCTTCATCCATTATTGGTGTTGGATGTGTCAGTAATTTCTGTTTTCTGTGCAAGTTCTCTGGTAGTAGAAGAGAGTATCGACAGGCATAAATAAGGTGCAGCAAAGCTAATCTGGCCAGAACAAAGGAAGCATGGTGCACGTATGTGGATTATGAAAATGGGCTTTATTTTACCTTTTTTTGTTTTATGTTGTTTAATGTCCATGCTCAAAGCCAGTTGCAGTGGTTATAATGCCAAGAAAGCCTTGGCAACCTCCAAGAGTAAATGGCAACATGGATCCCATGTGTGACTGCACAACATTAGGTTTCTCCTGCTTCTTCACTGAGCTACGAGGGTCTGATATAAGACCAAGTTCATGCACTCAGACAATAAATGCGACCCTGCACGACCTTGCTTAGCTCAGTGGACTCAGGTAAGATGTCAGGCCAAGCTAAAATGGTTTGACAAATTACAGCGAGTAACTGTAGTGGTTATGGTACTTAGTATGTTCTTTTATAATTACAGTGCATAAGTTCTAATGTAATATTGACTTTATGGCGCATTTTAAATTAATTAAGACTAATTTTGACATTACTAACCTTTGTAAGTTCTGAGTTTTTTTTCTGTTAAAAACCATTTAGGTTAATTGTGAGGACTCTCGTTACATTAGAGAGAATATAATTTTCATTTGAACGCGGGTTGTAAAATTGAAGCAGCCATGCACCTGTTCGAGGGTAATGAAGTGTATAAAGGTTATTAGCAGGCAGTGGAAGCAAACCACTCCAAGGGAAACTTTAAAACATCACTGTGTGTGATTCATGGCACAGTTTGTACAGAAAGCCAAGGATTTTTATGTATAATGCAGATCAATCGGGAAACAAAATCAAACACAAAATAACTGCTTTATGTTCATAGTTACATAGTTACACACATAGTTACATAGTTACATAGCTGAAAAGAGACTTGCGTCCATCAAGTTCAGCCTTCCTCACATATGCTTTTGCTGTTGATCCAAAAGAAGGCAAAAAACCCAGTCTGAAGCGCTTCCAATTTTGCATCAGACTAGGAAAAAATTCCTTCTTGACCCCAAAATAGCAGTCAGATGTCTCATTGGATCAAGCAGCTATTACCCCACTAATTAGAAATACAATGTTCCTTTGTATTGTATATTTTTTAAGATATACAACAGCTATTCACGTTCTTTCATTAATTCGTTTTCTACTTTCCCCACTAAAAATAAATTAAATATCAATGTAAAGGTAGGTGCTATGTATGCATGATTTTCGCAGCCATAGAAACAACATGAAATAGGTTGCTATTTAATAAGACGGGGAACAGCATTTAGACTGAAGCCGAAAAATCTAAAGAGTTAACAAAGATTTACAATCTATTTTGAAGTGGGAAAAAAAATTAGATTAACAAATATACCTTAAAGGGTTACTCCAACCTCAAAGAGCATTTTTGTTGTTGTAGTTGTAGTTTGCTTAACTAATATTGGTATTGGACCGTGCATGTTACAAGGACCACGTTACGAGCTTGAAAAAGGCTCTATTCTGAGCCAACGTATTATTTGTTACATAGTTACATAGTTACATAGTTAGATAGCTGAAAAGAGACTTGCGTCCATCAAGTTCAGCCTTCCTCACACCTGTTTTTTGCTGTTGATCCAAAAGGCAAAAAAAAAACCAGTTTGAAGCACAATTTTGCAACAAGCTAGGACAAAAAATTCCTTCTTGACCCCAGAATGGCAGTCAGATTTATCCTTGAATCAAGCAGTTATTAACCTACATTGAAAGATGATATCCTTGAATATTCTGTCTTTGCAAGTATGCATCTAGTAGCTGTTTGAACATCTGTATGGACTCTGATAAAACCACTTCTTCAGGCAGAGAATTCCACATCCTGATTGTTCTTACAGTAAAAAAACCTTTCCTTTGCCTTAGACGAAATCTTCTTTCTTCCAGTCTAAACGCATGGCCTCGTGTCCTATGTAAAGTCCGGTTTGTGAATAGATTTCCACACAATGGTTTGTATTGGCCCCGAATATATTTGTATAATGTTATCATATCCCCTCTCAGGCGACGTTTTTCTAAACTAAATAGGTTTAAATTTGTTAACCTTTCTTCATAGCTGATATGTTCCATTCCTTTTATTAATTTTGTAGCCCGCCTCTGCACTTTTTCTAGTGCCATGATATCCTTCTTTAGAACAGGTGACCAAAATTGCACAGCATATTCAATATGTGGTCTTACCAGTGATTTATAGAGAGGCAAAATGATATTCTCGTCCCGAGAATGAATGCCCTTTTTCATGCATGACAATACCTTACTGGCCTTGGCCACTGCTGATTGACATTGCACATTGTTGCATAGTTTGTTGTCTATAACAATTCCCAAGTCCTTTTCGTGTGTTGTTATCCCTAATTCACTTCCATTAAGGGTATACGTTGCTTGTGTATTCTTTACGCCGAAGTGCATAACTGCATTTTTCAACATTAAATTTCATCTGCCATGTCTAATAAACTTGCATTGGTCTTACATTAAGTGCCCAGCGCCCAGTTCTATTTAAGGTTCAAGTATCATTCCTTACTGGCACAATCCCTGCACTAAAAAAAATAAATATATAAATAAATAATTAATTTACCAGCCAATGAGCTAAGCCCTACATCGCAGCTATTGGAAGTTTCTATTGAAGAACTATTTTTCGTTTTTCTGGTTATTGTAGAAGAGACAGGGAGCAGCACCCAACACACCTATTCAAAAATGGTTTGACTCCAAGCAATGTGGGGTGCTAGTGTACCCCTGGATCCATAACAACTATAGCAAGCTGATGTGGCTATGGTGCCTAGCGCATTCCTTTAAAATTATTGTTGATAAATGAGGGGGATATTTAAAATCATGGATTTCAAACCTCTCTTTCACTCACAAAATTGGGCATTTATAGGCTAAGTGCAAATATTAAATTTAGCTCATAAATGCCCACTTACCTCCCCCAAAGGCGGAAAAGTATTTTTTTCCCCCAAAGATACAATTCAGCCCTAGTGCACAAAATACAGATGGAATATTAATGTAAGCTGGCTTCTTGTTCCCACACTCTGCAGAAAAACTGTATACCAAAATGTATGTACAATGTACCAGGTCGGTGAGGGAGTTCAGAGCACACTACAGTGCTTATTTGCAGGCTGCCCTGTACAGTACAGAATCTTGACCTAGTTCTATTTACTATATGTTGGCATTTTAGGCAAAAAAAGCATATAGGCAAAATTGGTATATTGGGGGGAGATTGTATACTCCGTTGGATACTCAGAACAGGAATTGCTGGCTACACATGAACACCTATTCTCCCCCCATCCTCATGGCTCTAACACACTACATGTCACTATGAGACAAAAACAATACACAGCATTGATTCTTTATTCTACATGTATGTGCTTCCCATGTTTCAAATACATTGTATGCATTTTTTTTCACAGAGCTTTGTTAATATGCACGAATAATACATCAGAATAGAATTATTGGATAAAGTATGAGATGCATTGTTTTAATGTTTCGGAGAAAGTTTTATAAACCATTTTCATATATTTTCCAAGGAACGTGTTATTGGATTTTTATGTTGGCCACAAATCAATCAAACTGATTTAATAAAGAAATGGATTTTAAACTTTTTTTTAATTATGTAATGGAGTCTTTTAATCTAATAATTTAAATTACTTTTTTTAAAGGGGCCATAAAACCCGAGTATATCAGGAAATAGAAAAGGAAATGGTGATTTGCATCATGACCTCACAAACACTGAAAGAACATACCGTATATACTCGAGTATAAGTCGACCAGAATATAAGTCGAGACCCCTAATTTTACCCCAAAAAACTGGGAAAACTTATTGACTCAAGTATAAGACTAGGGTGGGAAATGTAGTAGCTTCTGGTAAATTTCTAAATAAAATTATATCCCAAAAAGATTATATTAATTGAATATTTATTTACAGTGTGGGCATTTAATGAATGCAGTGTGCGTGTGTATATATAATGCAGTGTGTTTGTATGAATGCGCTGTGTGTGTGTATGAATGCAGTGTGTGTGTGTGTATGAGTGCAGTGTGTGTGTGTGTGTATGAGTGCAGTGTGTGCATGAATGCAGTGTGTGTGTGTGTATGAATACAGTGTGTGTATGAATGCAGTGTGTGTGTGTGTGTGTGTGTGTGATGCAGAGTGTGTTTGTGTATGTGATGCAGAGCCTTGGTGGGAGGGGGGCATTTTTATTTTATTTTTTTACTTATTATTATTATTTTAATATTATTTTTTTGTTATATTATTAATATTTTATTTGTATTTTATTATAATTTTTTATTATTAATATTATATTTTTTATTTTATTAATATTTAAATTTGTATTTATTTTTATTCGCCCCCCCTCCCTGCTTGATACATGGCCAGGGAGGGGGGCTCTCATTCCCTGGTGGTCCAGTGGATGGGCTGTGTAGGAGGGGGCTGGCAGAGAGCTGTAACTTACCTTTCCTGCAGCTCCTGTCAGCTCCACTGCAAGTCTCGCGGTGTGAGTGCCGCTCGGTGGCAACGCTCTGACCCCGCGGCTCTCGCAAGACTTACAGTGGAGCTGACAGGGGAGCTGACCGGACCGGAGGAGAGAGAAGGGAGCTGACAGGAGCTGCAGGAAAGGTAAGTTACAGCTCGCAGCCAGCCCACAACAGGACCGCTGGGCTTGTAATGAGCCCGGCGGTCCTGGTCTGTATTATGGCAATGTAAGTTGCCATAATACAGACATTGACTCGAGTATAAGTCGAGTGGGGTTTTTTCAGCACAAAAAATGTGCTGATAAACTCGACTTATACTCGAGTATATACGTTATATCTCAGAACAGAAAATAACACATTTATATTGATGGTATTTTTAATATTTAATTTTAGCTCATGCCCGTATTCCTTTTTTATTGTTATGCATTTAACGAGACACTACCCGCATGATGAAAAACTACAGCTAATTGTCATGGCTGCAGTCTCTCAGTGTCATGATTAACGGGGCCTGCCCTCACCTAAATCGCGGCACTCTCTGCATTGACTTGGAGAGGTATCTGCTCCACGTGGCAACACATGATGTAAGTTGCATGTTTACTGATGTACGAACCAGAAGTCATGTCAATTATGGCATGATATTTGCAGGTCACATCATCTATGATGCATGACTCAGAGATTGCGTCCTTATAAGTGCAACCCAGAAAGATACTGGGGTCATGTGGAATAGCACACAAGCATCTGAGATGAGCACTGAAGTAACACTGATGAGCCTAGTGTCTGTGTTTGGGCCTGATATGCCCCCACATGTGTTACTTAGGCAATGGGGGGTGTCCCGTGAAAAGCAAACACCCCTGTAAAATCCTAAGGCTCCCCAGACCAGTGCTCAGTTATCCTGTAGCTGCCTATCCTGGCCACCTGTGTTCTGTTCCTGTCTCCATTGCTGCCCTGATCCCTTCCAGACCCCATCCTGACTTCCCTCCAATTCTATTGGACTCCAAGATTTTTGGCCTTGGTCTGACTATTGGATCTTGGGTTAGGTGGCTACATTCGATTCCAGGAGTAGATTCTCAGTTTGGGGTGCATCCGGTTTGGAGCGCAGCGGTGTCACGGGTAATTTCTTTGGGCTCTTCTTCATCCCATATTATGTGTTCAGTAGATTGTGAAGATACTTTCCAGGTTTAACATTTTTGCTCTTCTTCTCAGCGTTAAAAATGCAATATATGAAGGCTTTTTTCATGTAATAAAATTGTAGATTATGCTAGCTGTAGTATACTTATTAACTTAATGTTAATAATGACAGGAGGTGAAAACTTTCCTTTTGATCCCTTTTGATCTAGTTTCTCTAGTTTATTCTCTCTTGTTTTTCGTTCGTACTTGTTTTACACGTGGTCTTGTTTAGTCATACAGTGCAGTGCTATGCTTTATCTGTTTGTAATTGTTAATACTATGAATGCTCTTCCCATGTTTGATAATATGCTTTGAATGTCACATTTCAGATGGCCTCTTCATCGTGGGAATACTTCTCTTTGTATTTAATTTCTATTCTTTGTGTTATTGTTTTTTGTTGTTCACGTCAATGTAGAAAAGGTGCTTTTCCTGTACTGATCTTATGTAACCTTCTATTGTTTTATTATTGTCACTTGTTTGGTAAGATCTGTGACGCTATGGCAGTACAGTAAGGATAGATGAGCAAAATATTTGCCTTCTGTCTTTATTAAAATTAAGATTACAAGTACACAAAAGCTAGCATAATCATCAATGCTCTGCCATTCAGGAATTAAATCAATTGTTTATAGAAACCTAGTCACACCTCCCTGCATGTGACTTGCACAGCCTTCCTAAACACTTCCTGTAAAAAATTATCTAATATTTAAACTTCCTTTATTGCTCAATCTGCTTACCGTATATACTCGAGTATAAGCCGAGTTTTTCAGCACATTTTTTGTGCTGAAAAACCCCAACTCGGCTTATACTCGAGTCAGTGTCTGTATTATGGCAATTTACATTGCCATAATACAGACAGGGGGCTGTGGGGGCTGCAGAGAGCGTTTACTTACCTTTCCTGCAGCTCCTGTCAGCTCCCTCCTCCTCCGCGCCGTCCATTCAGCTCTTCTGTCAGCTCACACTGTAAGTCTTGCGAGAGCCGCGGCTCTCGCGAGATTTACACTGGGAGCTGACCGAGGTGCTGAACGGACGGCGCGGAGGAGGAGGGAGCTGACAGGAGCTGCAGGAAAGGTAAGTTACAGCTCTGCCAGCCCCCCTCTCCCCCCCACTGAACTGCCAATGCCACTGGACCACCAGGGAAGGAGAGCCCCCCTCCCTGGCCAGCTAGCAAGCAGGGAGGGGGGGACGAAAAAAAATTAATAATAATAATACAAATAATAATAGAAAATAATAATATAACAAAAAAAAAATAATAATAATAATAAAAAAATTAAAAATGCCCACCCCCACCAATGCTCTGCATCACACACACACATTGCATACACACACACACACACACACACACACACACACTGCACTCATATACACACTGCACTCACACACACACTGCATTAACACACACATACACACTGCACTCATATACACACTGCACTCATATACACACACTGCACTCATATACACACTGCACTCATATACACACACTGAATTCATACACACTGCACTCATACACACACACTGCACTCATACACACTGCACTCATACACACACACTGCATTCACTCATACACACACACTGCACTCATACACACACTGCACTCATACACACACACACACACTGCATTCATACACACACTGCACTCATACACACTGCACTCATACACACACACTGCACTCATACACACACACACTGCAGTCATACATACTGCAGTCATACACACACACACACTGCACTCATACACACTGCACTCATACACAATGCACTCATACACACACACTGCACTCATAGACACACACACTGATACACACACTGCAGTCATACACACTGCAATCATACACACACACACACTGCACTCATATACACACACACTGCAGTCATATACACACTGCACTCATACACACACACACTGCAGTCATACACACACACTGCACTCATATACACACACACTGCATTCATTATATACACACTGTAAATAAATATTCAATTAATATAATTTTTTTAGGATCTAATTTCATTTAGAAATTTACCAGTAGCTGCTGCATTTCCCACCCTAGTCTTATACTCGAGTCAATACGTTTTCCCAGTTTTTGGGGGTAATATTAGGGGCCTCGGCTTATATTCGGGTCGGCTTATACTCGAGTATATACGGTAATTTAACATTTCTAATCACCCAAACTGTTAATAGCGTACTACCCTAAAGAAGCCTCCTGTATGGGATTAAAGGTGAATAAAAACTTCTAACGCAAGTATAACATCTGATTGAAAATGAAACCATTTTTTTCACGCAGGTTGTATGAGATTCAGCAAGGTTAGGTGTAGCTAGGGCTGCATGGACAAAACTAAAATTGATTTAACTCCTAAATAATAGAGAATTAAGCAGTGAGACTGCAGGGGCATGATCTATATACTAACACAGCTTCATTAAGCACGTTATGTTGATGTCTGTAGGTGTCGCTTTAATAATTACTCTTTACACAAAACCGTCCCACTTAAAAATAAACATATTAACACTTTTCCCTTTCTCCAATAATATAAGAATCTAGAACCTTTCACAAAAAAATGATTCACTGATCTAAATATACAAAACTTACAATAATTATTAATTGACTTATATGAAACATTTAACAACCAATCAATCCTGCTAATTAAATCTAATGGTTGTTTCAGTCTCAGGTTTTATTCGGTGCTTAAAGTCTTTTCTAAAGGGTGACTTTCCACCCCCTGATTACCACTCCATTACGGCAGTGTCTTAGCTTAAAGAAAGATGAGATGATCTTCCTAAAGAATAAATTGGCTCACATCATTCGATTCTGAAGGTGTAATGTCTGAATTGTAACAGAGCAGAGTAACGCATCTGTAATTCATAAGCTCATGCTGAGAAAATTCAAAAGCCTTAATAACAGCGACGAGAAGCTCACAAAGATTATACTGAAGATACACTATAGGAAAAAAAGTGTTAACTTGAGAATTGAAATGTCAGAGGGATCAGGAGTGTACTATAAACATTGTAACAATCTGAATTTAGATTTATTTTGTTGGTTGAAAATCCCTATTTTAGTAAAAGACTAATCATTTGTGGACAAGCAAAGGATCTTCTTTGGATCCCAGTTGCAGTGTTTTCAGCCACAAAACAAGGATTTGCTCATGTCACGAGCGTGGGCTATAGGCATATCTCAACACACATCAAAAACCAACTCATGGTTTTGGCATGACAGCTCATCCAAGAGGTACATCGACAACCCTAATTTCATGTTCTAGCTATTCCATTTAACAGTCATGAAAAGAGATATGGTGAGAATCCCAAAACAGTGCATATGCAGTTTTAGGAATAAACAGCTTTATTCCTAAAACAATAGTGCTCCTGTCCTTAATCGGATTAAGGGTCCCCCTTTTCCTGTGTAAAAAGCTGCAAAAAACTATTTCCCTTACCATTTTCTAGCACCGAGACTCCGTTCGCACTCCTCACCTCTCCACCTCCTGCGATTCTTACATCACTTGTCCAATCCAATGCTCCTCATAGAGGACCATCGGGGACCTGATGCGCAAGCATGATGTGCATTTAATTCAATGTTTTCCTATGAGTTGGAACCAGGGTGACCAGACCCACCATGTTTAAGGGACACATATTATAATGTCATATTTATGAAAACGAATGGAAAGTGTTGTCCTTCAGTATGTACAATGCATATTCTGCAGGATTCTTTATTGCATAATTACTTAATCTCATACACATTCTTCTGAATTCTACATACTACAGGGCAACCATTTTTATGTGCTGCACATCAATATGTATATGTAATATGTGTCCCAGAAAACATTGTAGACCTGGTCACCCTGGTTGTAATGTCACGTGGCAGAGTTTTATGTAACATTTGCAAAACCAGACTGCAACAACCATGTTACAGGCCATTCTAATGTAGAACAGCTAAGCATGCATACAGGCATCTCTGCAAGATTATCAAAAGTGCATCATAACAGATGAGGGCACTGCAGAAACATTGTAGCTCCTAATGTCAGCTCACCTTATATGAGGTGTAGGTTTACTACATGATTTAGGAATTAATATTAACTTTGTAAACATACAGACAGGCACCTCCCATAGTGGGAAGATACAGTACGTTGGCATGTCAAGATAACATATTCATTCATAAAATGGCCATACAACTGTAAGAAAAAAAAAATCAGTGGAACCTTTAGAATTGTCTGAAGTTCTATATTGATTACTTATAAAATGTGGTCTGACCACAATTGTAGACAAACACAATTTGCCAATCTATAAAAAGTAAGTGAACCATTGTACTTCACAACTTGTAGATCCTCCTTCAGCAGCAAAAAACACCCAAAGGTTTTCTGTAGCTGCCGGTAAAACTCGAAAAACCCTGATAATGACTGTTAGACAATTTCTCCCGGTTTCATTTTTATCAATATTTATGGGTGGTCTTCTACATGTCATGCCACAGCATCTCAGTTGGGTTAACACCGGGACTCTAACTTGGCCATTCCAAAACATGAATCGTCTTTTTTTCCGCTATTCTGTAGCTGATTTACTTGTATTCTTTGGGTCACTGTCTTGTTGCATCACCCAACCTATCGTAAATGTTAGTTTGTTAACTACTACCCTTACATATTTTCCTGTAAAATGTATTGATATACAAATTGATTATAGTTTCTTCAATGAATGCAAGGTGTCCAAACATAAAGACAGAAAAGAAGCCTGAAACTATGATGCTCTCTTCATAATGATTCACGGGTGGGAAGAGATTTTGGTAACATAGTCCAGTGACTTTTTTCCTCCACCCATAGCATTGTGGATTTTTGCCTGAAAGTTCATCTGTCTGCCGCACATGATTCCAGATGCATTGTAGAACATTTAGGCAATCTTGGGCAAACATGGATGTCCTTCCATGAGCACTATTCTTGTGTTCACGTTGTTTTCCGATAGTAGACACACGAATAAAGAATTCTGCAGTTTGTAGAGTTTTTGGGTGGTCTTTTGCAGTTACCCTTGGATTCTTTCACACACAGTATTGCCTGGGCACTCACACTTAGGGAGAGTAGCAACAGTTCAGAATTTTCTTAAATTTTTACACAATTTGTTGTACCGTGGTTTGATAAATACCCACGTATATTGCAATGTTGTTGTAACCTTTCCAGGTTCGTGCCTCTGTATATTGTGTCTTCTGAGCTTCTGTAAAAGTTGTCGGGATCGAGGCATGGTTCACATTAACAATCTTTCAGGAGAAGAATAGATTTGTCAGCAAACATTTTATCTGTGCCTTTATTTCAGAGACAGGGCACCTGTGCAACCCACTCTTCAAATCTCATTTCCTTAATTGAAACACCTGACTCCAAATAGCTTTTCATTAAGAAGTCATTAACACAGAGCCTCACGTAATTTTCCCAGTCTGCACTGTGAATGATGACTCAGATTGTGTTTGTCTATAATTTTAACTTGCATGAAGACCAGACCACATTTTATGAATATTCAATGCCAAAATCCAGCTAATTCCAAAGGGTTCACAACTTTGTCTTGCAACTGTATTCATATACATCCCTAGTATAAAGTTGCGGGCTGTGCAAATGACACTAAATAGAAAAATCCAGCATTTATTGTGACTTGTGACTTATACAAGAAATGAAAACCTCTCTAGGAGACATCCTCGGGGGCAAAGATCTTCCACTTCTGTTCCAGACAACGCAAAATCACAGACATAACCACTAAAAAAAAGCTACGTGATTACGTGAATAATTCAGCAAAGTTCATGTGTGGTTAAACCGTAAAATTAAATCATTTATATTTGTTTTCTATGTATTTATATGAGGCGACTTTAGTAACTTAAAAAGTTAGAGCTGGCCCTGTGCTCTATAGAACATTAAGCATTCCGACTGTTAAAAACAAAACATCCACAAGGAATGAATACTAATTACGAATTGTATCGTTAGGTTGAGGATGTTTTATGAAGACACTTTTCAGATAAAGTGCCATAAAATATTAACAAGTATTGGAAAAGCACAGTCTTAAATTATAATTTAATGATTTTAAATGTAATGCATAGAGATGCAATCTATTTCATTTCATGATATAACTAATGGACTTTCCAGAGATGTTAAATGATTCAACTTAAGGAATTTATATAGTTAATTAGAATTTGTCTATGGATACTTAAATAGGACACTTAGTTTGATAATTATACCGTGTGTGCAGGAAGAAATCTATGGCACAGATAAAACCAAATTTGATTCATTATAACCCTCTGAGAAACAGAAGAATGAGAAATGCTTTATTTTGCTGAAGAGTACTAAAAAGACAGGATGTGTTACAAAATTCGAGCTGCACAAACTGTGACAATATCTTAAATGTTACTATGAGATGATATATATAAAAAAATAAAATATAATTATGCAACAGAACACATGAAACCCAGAATGAAACCCAGAATGGAACACGCTACAAGACAATGAAACAATGCATGAGCACATAACAAGCATATACCTCCGTTTGTTTAATGTATGGATAAAACATATTTTCAATGATCATTATCACAAAGCAAAAAAAAAAAAGAAATATACATTACATCGAGCATATTGAAGTACTCTTTACTCACATGTCATAGAGCAGATTGCTGCTCTAATGTAAGAGTGAATGCTCATGGAATTATCTTTATGTTGATGGATTTATACTTTGCATATATTTAGTGCTAATAATACTTTCATGCAGCTAATCAATGAGTTATATACAACGGACCTAAAGCATGGAGCTCCAGTTAAATATCCCATCTTTTGCAAACCATTATTGCACAGCAAACCTAAAGATGACAAAGGAGATATCATATTGAAAGTACCTCTATTTAAAGTCAGCCCGAACAGAAGGACATTTGAAGAAAGAGTATAGAAGTACAAACTCCTGGCTTGTGCACAAACTTGCCAACAATCACCCCAAATAAACCTAGCTGTGCATGTGCAAAGTGCCCTTTAACCCCTTAAGGACACATGACATGTCTGACATGTCATGATTCCATTTTATTGCAGAAGTTTGGTCCTTAAGGGGTTAAAAGATTTTGTGGCATTAGGACACCACTAATATAAAGCTTGCTTTATCTGTAGTTGTAAGTGGAGTAAAATACGGTGTATTTACTTAATGCTGGTGTTATTTAAAATAAAATGGCAATTATATATGCAGGGACTGTGTGTGCATAAGAGAAGTATACCTTGCAACCAGGTTTTACTGAGTCCTCAGAATGTGGGGCAAAGACTCAAGAGGTATGAAAATAAAAAGCAACTCCCGTAGCTCTTCATCTACACACTAGTGGAATGGATGGAAGTAGAAAGTCTAATGACTTTCTACTCAGCAAAATCACAGCCATTATGAAAGTTGATGCTCGATAAATCCCTTTTAATGGAACATATTAATAACAGATGACTACATTTCAGGTATATCTGTCAATCTATCTGCCCATCTTTTAGACTTTCGTAACAGTATTTATATGAAGAGCACGTAATTACAGGAATGGCCTTATGTAAGTCTTCACATCTATAGTGATCTATAAAATAACACGTATCCCAGACTCTTTGTGGATGGCGCATGTATAATGAATATTAAAATATGGCTTTGCTTATTGTGAATTCTAATTGATTAAAAAAAATAAAAAAAAACCCTGCAAACTAGCGTTTCAGAGTGATGAGGTCCCACAAGGTTCTATGGTTTTATCGCAGCCAAGATGTTTCTTTTTAACCGGACCATACATAATTTAAATGATTCCAGACAGTTATGTTCCATTTTTCAGATGAAATGTTTTAGACTGTAACAAAAGCAGTTTGTGCACTTAGGTTGATAAGAGATGTGAACAGGCTTCAGAACTTGACAAAAGTGCTAAATGGGGCCACTTTACGTGCTTTGGTTCAATTATAAATTATATGTTTTTCATCTAAAGTACTTATATAGACTACTGAAACTACCACTGTATAACACAGCACTAACATTAGCCTACGCACGACTGTAGCTGTGTGAATAACTTAGAACGTAGCTGTATCCATCATAAGGTACTTGTATATCAAACTATAGGATACTAAGGTGTGCCGAACATCCCATGTCCCGATTATGTTTCCTGGTGTCGTGTATCAGTGGACACCAAGGAACTGCCTTTCGGCAACACAGTGCAAGCACTTTATTGGATGGGATTGCCCTGTGAAAGAGCACTAGTCCCTGCAGAGATCCTTCAGCAGCACTCTCTACAGTGGCCTGTAGGTTAGGGGTCGGATGATAAGCATCACTACTGACATCACCCTCAGGACATCCCCCACCTGTCCCCATCTCAAATCTCCCAATGTTGGAAGGTATGATAGATGAAATAGAGTCTCCTAAACATACATGCACTTACATACTTACAGTGTTGGTCCAAAAACCTAGTAGAACACATTTTTACTGATATAATAGATAGCATCTCTTTAAATAATAGCAGCAGGTAATGGGTCATGACGGAATAGAGCAGGTATCTACCATTTTTTATGATAACCTGCTATAATTTTCTTTATAGCATAAAATAAGGTCTCTGTGCACCAATTCAAATTTGCTATCGGAAATCTTCCTAGTAGTATAATGCGACTTCACAACCCCTTCTGTATTGTTTATTTAATGACCTATAAAATACATCAGTCTGTTACGTATAGCAGAGAATGTTAATCAACATTCTGATACAGTGTTATAGGGTCTACAGAAACCAGTAGCATAATATAAAGTTACTTTGCTTTAGCATTAGCTTGAGAAAAGGACACATTGCAAGAGAAAACAAAGTAAACTGGAAGACACTGTCAACAAATCTATTATTCTAAAAACAAACACATGACAAAATATTAAATGTATTATTTCCACACTGTACATAAAAGCAAAGAACATTCCTATAAGGTGTCAATCTTGTAGCAGATCTAAAGGCTATAATCTGAAGCTTATACAAAGTATCTAAGCACATAAAATGTTCACGGTGCAGATTTTAACGGACATTCCAGCTGCCATGACAATGTACCAGCATTGTATGGTCTTTGCTATGTCATGTGGCCAAAAAATATTGTTGAATCACGTGGCCGAAATGTTGTTACAGTAGCGTGATGTTCCTATTAAAGTTGGCACCCTAAAGATTTGTGTGTGCCAGGATACTTTGTATTTGGTTTCAATGTATTTTTGGAGTCCCGGAGCACCAATAAATTAATGCAGTTTTGCAGTTTAACACAAGTGCAGTCCCTTGCTGTTATAAATCCAGTGTGAAGCTTGTGACATCCTCTTCAACTAGGAAGTGGCTGAGATACCTCCAACAACTGATGTAACTGAAGTTAGTGGGAGAATCATTTTCCATGTCTCCGATTGAGTTTTATTGGAAAATATTAGACATAGAGAACTGTGAGATTACAGCTGCTTTCGCCAGGGACTGTCCCCTAGAAATGAATGGGAGCTGTTTACACTATAGACGGAAGAAAAATTAAGTTACATTTGATAACTTAAAAAAACCTCTTTGAAACTCATGACTTATCCTTTAACTAATTTCCTTTTTAAGATTATAGAAAAATGTCCTACATTCTAGCCTAACCCATACCTCCCAACATTTCAAATGGACAGAGAGGGATTCGACCAGGGGCGAGCAGTTCAAAAACACATTTGGGTGATTTACTAATAATGTATGTAACTAAAATGTAATTTAGAACAAGAACAATGTATCTTATTTACTTGGACTGATTTTTGAACACATTTATGGTAGTTTAAAGACACATTACTGTGAGTAATATTGTTGTAGAGCTCTGTTATACACTCAAATGCACCAACAATATGGAGCACCTAGAAAAGAGGGACTTTAGGATAGAAAAGAGGGACAGATTGATTTAGGCACAGAATAGGGATTGTTGATCCTAAATATGGATGGTTGGGAGGTATGCTAACCCATTTTTTAAATTTTCACTCAGCACTACATTTATTAAAGAAGTCCGCTCCCAAATCCAAAAACTGTTTATTTTTTTCCCCCCAGATAAGTAAAAAAAAAAAATTAGGAACTTATAGTACAATGCGACCGTCAAATTAGGTGACACAAAACCTACTTGTGATTTAATATATATATTAGCTATCTTTCACAATAATTTAATGGTTATGCTATAAGACCTCTATACACAAAAATATAAATACATTTACGTAGATCTTTCTTTTAATTATAATTTAGGATCTGTAGAGATCTGTAGAAAACCTTTAGAGAAAGGTTTTCAAAGTAATTTTTTTTTCTATTAACATCTTCACTTAGTTTGCCAGGTGTCAGCATATCAAAAGGCATGGAACTCCAAATTACCCAATATTATAACATGACGGAGAAGCGGTATTCACAGCACACGGCTCTCTCTCGGACGGAGACACTAGAGTGCATCTAATGCCAACATTACTCATCTCAATAGCATTTAAGTGCTGAAGGGCATCAAAATGAACCATGTGACTAAGCAGAAATGTCAAAAGTAATTACGTTATGAGGTCTAAACATAATGCTAAAGTCATGAAAGGAAAGAACATTGCTGCAGACTCCCTGTGACGGGTGAATGAATGGGAATTATGACCCACTTAGGGATGTATTGTATTGAAAACTCAGAACTGAATGACTCTCTTAAAGTGACCACAGTAGCATTAAAAATTACAGATCACGTACATGTATCTTGTAGCAAGCCTTTCTAGAGCTCTGTGGTACAAAGAGCCCTGGATTTTAATGTCCACCTTTTTAGCAATCCAAGTGCATTGATAGCATTTTCTGCAAACATTTTATTTATTTGTGGTCAGGGACAATAAGCAAACTTATGTTATTGGTGCACAAGTCGGTTGTGGTGTGTGCCGAAACAGACATTCGGGTTGGCCTGTAAAAAGAGGGCCCACCAATTTAAATGGCTTGATAAAGGGAGTGGTGTGTGGGCTTAACCAAAGAGTCTCAGCCCAGAGGAAGGGGCGGCCTGTGAACTTGTAGGCCGGAATATTCCGTCCCACAACTACAGGCTCTGCCCACAGGCTCAGCTTTTCCATATATAAAATCCAAACAGTCTTACACTTCTAGAACATATTTTCCTTGCCTGTTGCTTATCAGCATTAGCACAAAAATCACATACGGATAGTACTCCCAGGACTTGTAAAAAAATTAGCTTTTATTGCTCAATACATTAAAAATTTACTTTTTCAGTTTTCCGCAGCAAACTTTCACATATCAGGGTGCATGAGGCAATAGACCCTCTCAATACATTAAAAATCATTGTTTTAGTTTGCCCCTGCAAACTTTCATATATCTGTGTGCATTACACATGGGGGCATACATACACAGTCATAAAAAAAAGAATGTGCACCCTCTTTGAATGCTAGGTTTTACATATCAGGACATAATAACAATTATATGTTCCTTAGCAAGTCTTAAAATTAGGTAAATACAACCTCAGATGAACAACAAGACATGACATATTACACAGTGTCTTGATTTTTTTTTAACCAAAATAAAGCCAATATTATGTGTTTTTAAATATCTTTGTAAAATGTAAAACTGTATTTTTGTGTGCGCGTTGTTCCTTAACCTGTATTTCGTATACATTTTAGCATTTAAAGCAGAACTACTGCTGATAAATGCATACACTGGGCGTGCCCCCCAATTCTCCTTTTTTCTAAATTGTCAAAACGGTCGAGCTGGAAATATCGTTATATAGTTATGGATATGTTTTTGTAACTTAGTTGAGTAGGACAACTGTTTTATGAGCTCAGGCACCTCAGCATATATTTTGCATATTCATTTTTTTTTATTTTACCACAATCATCATTTAGTAGCTAAATCCTGTTAGCTTATATTTTACAATGTCTGCAGTTGGCTTTAGACCATTTACTTGATAATAACACTTTGAACATGTCTATATGGATAGACTTATTGCTCAGCAATATATATTGGGGAAAAAAATTGTCTCAGGCCATTGTCACTACTTCAAACAAGTTATGCTATCACACCATCATGAGGTGACAATTCCAGTCATCATGGCAACCGCTGTTTGTCCTGGATGTTTCATCAAATCGGAGTAGAATATGAACTTGGCAGCTCCAGATTGTGTGAAACTGAGAATGTGTCCCTTCACCAAGAGACCAAAGTATAAATCCTGAAATGAGGTCAAGCTGTGAGAGTTCCCAAGTTCTAGTCAGTGTTTATTGAATATATATTACGTGAAAAAGGAAGACAACTCCCGACTAGACTCATTTACACTTACTTGACTTCTGTCAGAATTTCCCAAAAGAAATAAAAATGAATAACAGTTATAACAATGATAAAATCCTGAAATATACCTGTGCTTTGTCATATAAAAAATAAAAAATAAATTAAATACAGGACATTAGATAGGTCCTACCTACCATAGTACCTGAAGGGGTGCAATTCTGGTGCAAAATACTAAATAGTGAGCAGTTACCAAGGAAACTAATAGGCCTATTACTTAAAATAAAATGTTATAAATTACATCTGAATGGAACAACTGAGCCAAAAATAGCCGAGCAGTGCCTAGGGCTGGAAAGCAAAACCCCTACTTTAAGAGTGATGTGTGTCCTGATATATCCCTGACTCTGTATAATATGTCCTCTTCTGTATGCTGAACCGCGTGCTGTATTTGCTTTGCACGATACCAATTAAATAATAAAAACACAACTATCATCCTACTTTCTTTGGCAATTGTAGAGTTCCGGGGTTCAACAGCTACACATCTAGAACATCAGGCTGCAAAGCCCCCACCCCAACTACACACAATGAATTCATTTCTAAAGCAGACATGCCTTCCCCGGTGCAAAGGTGACCCATCTAACACTAAATAGTCTAATGAAGGTACTTTGTAAAATTAATTTTGTTGAATGTGACGCAACAGTTGAAGACTGTGTCACTGAGGCAATTTCAAAACTGAGGAATGGGTCACTAATCTAATGTCACATATGTAATTTGGGATCCTATTTTTAATAAAAAAAAAGGAACCTAGAACCCAGGGCTGAAATATAGGAGTCAATCACTGTTACAACACTTTAAATGTCAAAGCAAATTGACACGGCCAGCAAAGAGAGATGAAGCACAGATATATTGGATTTTCTTTTTTTATGCATGGTGATACACAAAAAGGCAATGCAAGATAGGCCTAATGAGAAATCACAACACATTAAAGATAAAACATTTGCAATTACTGTTACCTCAATTTATTTATCTTTTTTCCTCAAGAGTGGAATGCAAATTAAGGCGCCTGGATATCACTGGGGTAGATTGCTTGCCTTATAAAGTAATAATGATAACAACAAAAATATAAAGACATAATCAGCGAAGTAACTAAGTGTAGCGGATTGGTACCGGGCTGTCCCACGACATGTATGAGAATAAGTGTATTTGGTCATATGGCTGGTTTAATGTGTATGTACATGTATAGAAAGCATGGTATCCGGGTATAATGACAGTTAAATGGATGTAAAGAATTGTATTCCTCTAGTTGTTCGGTAGAATCATTCAAATAAAACAAGGGAATGAAACTACCGAACAACCAGACCACCCAGGAATGAGTGTGCCTCCAATTACCGTTTGCAACAATGTTGCAAACAGGTAATTGGCAATCAGTGCAGTGTGGTCTTTGTCCTCTGGGTGGCCGCCATTCGGGAAACAAACACGTGGCGGCGGCCATCTTAAACTACCGAACAGCGGTGTTTTGCCGTCGAGTGTCTGGAACTAAAATCGGACACTTGACTAGGCAAACACCGCTGAGACCTCCATACTTCCAGAAATTCGTATGGAAACTACCGAATGACCCGCCGTTCGGTAGAAAGAGCCCCATAAACAAGGGAATTCATTCAAACCCTCTCCAGGCTCTATAACACAGGCAATTCGCCTGTTTTCATTCCCTTGTTTGTGACCGACCGCAGGGCCAAAATGCATGGAACTGTTTTCGGATACTTTACCCATGCGGTCGGTCAAATCTTTGGAACCCCATATCTCACGAACCATTCATCCGAATGGGCTAATTTTTAAGTATGTTGGTCCCCCAGAATAGAGCTATCTGGGGATGTTGGATTTGTGGATGTACCCCAAGTATTTAGGGTACATCCAAAACTCGGGGAAAACTGTGTACACAATAAGGGGATTATGATGCTAGAGGAGGGGAGGAGATCTGTGGGAGGTTACTACTTAGAGATTGGATAATGTCTTAAGTGATAGAACCTCCTCCCTTGCATGGGAGAGGGCTTTATAAGGAACTGTGGAATAAAGCTTGTCAGTCTACTCCTGAAACTGTGTGTCGTCCAGTTATTGGGATTGCGATGGGGATACTGCTGTATTACTTTACCTGCTGGAAACCTTGCCTATGGACTTAACATCACCTTGTTCCTGAGCCTCACTGGAATCTCTAGTGGAGAATAGCTGTGCAAGATCGGCTCTCCGCTACATTGGTTGGCAGCGCTGGGATTCAAACTCACAGAGGAACAAGCGTAAATGGAGTACGGATGGAGATTGATTTTTCTGCGCTAAAGGACCTCCTAGAGGCAAGGGGTATACAAGCCAGCAATAAGAAGAAAGCAGTACTTGTTACAGAACTCATGGCAGAGTACAGAATGGAGGGCGATTCAGTTCCGGCACAGAGGGAGCCGGGAGGAACACCACAAGGATCGGAATTCCAGAGGCAGGTTCAGTTCAGGCTATCCTTTTATGGGGAAAACCCCCCAACAGAAATTGTTACCAGGACAATGGCCGAGGTACAAGAATTCATCCTAAGGACACAGGCACCAGAACAAAGCTCTGCAATTAATGTGCCACAGGAAGGTAAGCCTAAAATACCATACCAGGCTTTGAAAACATATGTGGAGGCAGAGGAAGATATAGACGCTTTCCTGCAAGACTTTGAAAGACTGTGTGCACTGCATAAAATTAACGCAGAGGACTGGGTACCTATTTTGGCCGGAAGGTTAACTGGGAGGGCAGCAGAGGCATATCGGACTGTACCTAATGACGAAATAAGGAATTACAGTAAAGTGAAAGAAATTATACTCGCCAGGTATGCTATAACACCCGAGGCATACCGGCGGAGGTTCCGGGATCTAAAGAAAACAGAGAAGGACTCGCACGCAGAGTGGGCATGCCGATTACAGGGGGCAGCGCTCGGGTGGGTGCAAGCTAGCAAGGCACGTTCTATGGAGGATGTAATACAAATGTTGCTGATGGAGCAGTTCTATGAGGGAGTAACCAATGAGGTCCAGGAATGGGTAAGGGACAGAAACCCTACTTCCCTTACCGAGGCGGCTAGGAAAGCGGATGACTACCTGGATGCACGCAGGTCACAAAAACCTGCAGCTCCAAAAGCAACCTTTAAAACATTCGGGGGAAACAACTACACCCCAGCTCCACCGAGACCGCTACCACCACCTCCACCACCCGCTGCACAGCCCCGGTTCCGACAACCCACCGCTGGCCCCTGTCATCACTGCCAGAAGTGGGGACATTATAAAAGGGAATGCCCACAGCTACGGGACCGTTCCACCTGGATTCGTCCAGGCCCACCTCCACCCAGGGCGGCCGCAGCCCACCACTACCAGGACCTAGTCACCACCCCATATGGTTCCGCAGTCCCCATTACTACTGTGGAACAATGGGAGGTACTGCACGAGGCAGATCCGGTCCAGGCCAATGTGGATAATCTACGGCACCATCGACAGACGGTATATCTGAATGGTACAGCAGTCCGGGGATTACGAGATTCGGGAGCCACCATCACTTTGGTACAGAGCCACCTGATTTCAGATCAGGCAAAACTGAACAAAACTGTTGCCGTCCGGGTAGCTGGGGGAGCAGTGTACCGGCTACCTACAGCAAGGGTACATTTACATTGGGGAGCGGGGGCAGGGGAAGTGGAGGTGGGGTTGATGCCACATTTACCGGCGGAGGTTTTATTGGGGAACGATCTGGGGAGGCTCACTTCTGCTTTTGAGCCCCAGTCACCCACCACAGGAGAGGTCAACCCTGTAGTCACCCGACAACAGGCCCGCACCCAGGACCACAACACACTGCCGGAGGTCCAGGTAAGCAACCCTACCCCCCCTCTAGAATGTGTCCCCTGGGCTCCACCTAATGAATTTGTAGCTGAAGTCGCAACAGACCCCACGCTTCAGGTGTATAGGGACAAGGTTGGCACGGGTTCCCCCGGGGCGGAGGGAGAGAAGTTTATCTGGGATAAACAACTTTTATACAGGGAAACAACCAAACAGATTACGGGGTTAGACCCGATAGCGAGGAGACAATTAGTGGTACCACAGCGGTACCGGGCTGAATTACTCCGGATAGCGCATGATATTCCGCTATCCGGACATCTAGGGGTTAGTCGCACCAGGTACAGACTAACCCAGAGTTTCTTCTGGCCAGGGATTAGCCAGGAAGTACGCAGATATTGCACGACTTGCGATACCTGCCAGAGAGTGGGAAAAAGGGGGGATCGCAGGAAGGCTAAACTTCACCCCTTACCCATAATAGAGGAACCTTTTAGCCGAATAGCGGTGGATCTGATAGGCCCCCTCAATAAAGTTAGCCCGTCAGGAAAACGGTATATTTTAACGGTCGTAGATTATGCCACCAGGTATCCAGAAGCAGTGGCTCTGACCAACATCCACGCTGAGACGGTCGCGGATGCCCTCATGCGGATATTCTCCCGGATGGGATTACCCAGGGAGATTATCTCGGATCAGGGTACCCAGTTTACCGCAGAATTCACCCAACACCTCTGGAGGATCTGTGGCATTAAGCCTATTATCAGCGCCCCTTACCACCCCCAGACGAACGGGCTCTGCGAACGATTCAATGGTACCTTGAAGCAGATGCTCCGAACCTTCGCAGAGACCCACAAGGACTGGGAACGATTCCTGCCGCACCTCCTATTTGCATACCGGGAGGTGCCGCAGGAATCCACAGGGTTCTCCCCGTTTGAATTATTGTTTGGAAGGAGGGTCCGAGGCCCATTGGATCTTATTAGAGAGCATTGGGAGGGAGACCGGAGCACAGATGGCACTCCCATCCTACCATATGTGTTGGCCTTTCGGGACCGACTAGAAGCGTTGACCAAGACGGTACGGGAAAACCTTCAGGAGGCCCAGACCCGCCAGCGTACATGGTATGATCGGGGAGCCAGGGACCGTAGCTTTCAGGTCGGGCAGAAGGTACTAATTTTAAAACCTGTCCGACATGATAAGTTACAGGCCGCCTGGCAGGGCCCATATAAGGTGGTGGAGCAAAGATGCGATACCACCTATATTATCGGCCCTTGCACAGGGACTGGGGGGCGACGCATGCTCCATGTGAACATGCTGAAGCCCTACCACGAGCGTACTGAGGAGGTAACCGCCATCTGTGCCCCTAACACGGAAGAGTTTGACAGCTTACCCCTCCCCGATTTGCTGGGGGATGGGCAGCTGTCCGGAGATTTAGGGGAGGTTACGCTGGGAGATCGGCTGAGCCCACAGGAGCGGATCGAGGTACAGCAACTATTGGAAGAGAAACGCGACACGTTCTCTAATGTACCTGGATACACGCCTCTGGCAACTCACCGGGTCGAGACCCCAGGGCAACTACCCATGCGCCAGACGCCATACCGCATTCCAGAAGCGGTACGGGCAAACATGCGTAAGGAGATCGACGAAATGCTCCAACTGGGGGTGATTGAACCCTCAGACAGTCCTTGGGCATCTCCTGTAGTCCTCGTACCAAAGCGAGACGGTACGACCCGCTTCTGCGTGGACTATAGGAGATTGAACGAGAAGACTGTATCTGACGCCTATCCGATGCCCCGGATAGACGAGTTACTGGACAGAATGGCCAGGGGCCAATACCTCACCACTATTGACTTGTGTAAAGGGTATTGGCAAATCCCCCTGGCCCCAGACGCCATCCCGAAGTCGGCCTTTGTCACCCCATTTGGCTTGTACCAGTTTAAGGTCATGCCATTTGGGATGAAAAACGCCCCAGCCACCTTCCAAAGGATGGTGGATCGACTCCTAGATGGATTCCAGGACTATACATGTGCCTACCTGGACGATATTGCTATTTTTAGCAATACGTGGCAGGAACACTTAGCTCACATCGGAGCTGTACTAGATAGGATAAGGGAAGCAGGTCTGACCTTGAAGCCGGCCAAGTGTAGTATCGGCATGGCTGAGGTACAATACCTGGGACATAGAGTAGGGTGCGGTAAACAAAAACCCGAACCTGCCAAAGTAGAGGCTGTAGCCCAGTGGCCCACCCCTAGGACTAAGACCCAGGTTTTAGCGTTTCTAGGGACAGCAGGGTATTACCGGAAGTTTGTTCCCAATTATAGCGCCCTGGCCAAACCCCTCACTGACCTGACCCGTAAGAACCTTCCCCGCCAAGTAAACTGGACCCCGGAGTGTGAGCAGGCATTCCAACAATTGAAAAATGCACTGATAAATGCCCCTGTCTTGGCAGCTCCCAATCCAACTAAACGTTTTCTTGTTCACACAGACGCTTCTATGTTTGGATTGGGGGCAGTACTGAGTCAAGTCGGGGCCGATGGCGGGGAACATCCAGTGGCTTACATCAGTCGCAAACTGTTACCTCGAGAAGTAAGCTACGCCGCCATCGAAAAGGAATGCCTGGCTGTGGTGTGGGCCCTAAAGAAGCTACAACCCTATTTATATGGACAGCCCTTTTCCTTGCTCACGGATCACAACCCGTTAGTCTGGCTGAACCGGGTGGCTGGAGACAACGCCAGGCTGCTGCGCTGGAGTTTGGCGCTACAGCCTTTTGACTTTAATATCCAGTACCGGCCGGGTAAGCAGAATGGAAATGCTGACGGGTTGTCAAGACAAACTGACTTAGAGAAATGATCCGTGAGCCCCCGGACATCCCCAAGCCGATCCGTGTTGGATCAGACTGTGTATGCCGGCTTGTGGGCAAGGGGGAGCAGTGTAGCGGATTGGTACCGGGCTGTCCCACGACATGTATGAGAATAAGTGTATTTGGTCATATGGCTGGTTTAATGTGTATGTACATGTATAGAAAGCATGGTATCCGGGTATAATGACAGTTAAATGGATGTAAAGAATTGTATTCCTCTAGTTGTTCGGTAGAATCATTCAAATAAAACAAGGGAATGAAACTACCGAACAACCAGACCACCCAGGAATGAGTGTGCCTCCAATTACCGTTTGCAACAATGTTGCAAACAGGTAATTGGCAATCAGTGCAGTGTGGTCTTTGTCCTCTGGGTGGCCGCCATTCGGGAAACAAACACGTGGCGGCGGCCATCTTAAACTACCGAACAGCGGTGTTTTGCCGTCGAGTGTCTGGAACTAAAATCGGACACTTGACTAGGCAAACACCGCTGAGACCTCCATACTTCCAGAAATTCGTATGGAAACTACCGAATGACCCGCCGTTCGTTAGAAAGAGCCACATAAACAAGGGAATTCATTCAAACCCTCTCCAGGCTCTATAACACAGGCAATTCGCCTGTTTTCATTCCCTTGTTTGTGACCGACCGCAGGGCCAAAATGCATGGAACTGTTTTCGGATACTTTACCCATGCGGTCGGTCAAATCTTTGGAACCCCATATCTCACGAACCATTCATCCGAATGGGCTAATTTTTAAGTATGTTGGTCCCCCAGAATAGAGCTATCTGGGGATGTTGGATTTGTGGATGTACCCCAAGTATTTAGGGTACATCCAAAACTCGGGGAAAACTGTGTACACAATAAGGGGATTATGATGCTAGAGGAGGGGAGGAGATCTGTGGGAGGTTACTACTTAGAGATTGGATAATGTCTTAAGTGATAGAACCTCCTCCCTTGCATGGGAGAGGGCTTTATAAGGAACTGTGGAATAAAGCTTGTCAGTCTACTCCTGAAACTGTGTGTCGTCCAGTTATTGGGATTGCGATGGGGATACTGCTGTATTACTTTACCTGCTGGAAACCTTGCCTATGGACTTAACATCACCTTGTTCCTGAGCCTCACTGGAATCTCTAGTGGAGAATAGCTGTGCAAGATCGGCTCTCCGCTACACTAATAGGCTTGCTGCGTTTGATATCCCTAGCCATTAAGGCTGGGGAAGGGGGTGAGGCAAGTCACTAAATATGATGGTCTGACCAGAATTAACCAAGCACCATGGAGATATAACCAATCTCAGATGGTGAGATATATCGTTGGTAGGGAGAACTTTATCCAATGATAAAATCACATGTGAGAAATTAAAAGATGATGGGAAACTAAAGTGAAATGAAACATGTGAGAAAATGATGCCCATTTCCATAGTATCCCCAAGGTGGGTTTGACGCACACAGAAAGTTAACAGAAATTAAATATGGTGGTGGCTCCTTAATGTTTTGAAGCTGGTTTTCTGCCAGAGGACCTAGACATTTGTTTTAGGATACATGGCATCATGGATTCTATCCAATATTAACAGATATTTTTAGCAGGACAATGATCCATGACATACATCAAAATTAACACAAACATGGTTTACTGACCATAAAATCAAGATCTTGCCATGGCCATCTCAGTTCCCTGACCACAACCCCATAGAAAACCTGTGGGGTGAAATGAAGACGAGAGTCTCCTAGTGTTGACCTTGAACTTTGAAGAATCTGGAGAGATTCCATGTGGAGGAATGGTCTCAGATTCCTTGCAATGTATTCTCCAACCTCATTAGGCATTATAGAAGAGTTGTTATCTTGGCAAAGCGAGGTAGCACAAAGTATTGACTAAAAGGTTGCCAATATTTGTGTCACACATATATCTAACAGAGATATATACATTTTGGGGATAATTGTTTGAAATCCATGAGAGCAGAGTATTTTTGTGTATTTTTTTGAACAAAAGATCAAAAGGTTAATCAATAAAGACAATTCACTGCCTTCTTTGCTCATATTTACCAAGTGTGCCAATATTATTGGAGGGCACAGTATGGTGTATTCAATAGAGATGTCCCGAACAGTTCGCCGGGAACTGTTCGCCGGCGAACATAGCTTTTTCGCGGTCGCCGCGGCGGGCGAACATATGCGATGTTCGGTCCGCCCCCTATTCGTCATGGAGGTGCGAGGGTCTGGGAGGGAGGGTCTGCTGCTGATTGGCTGGAATGTGTCTGCTGACTGTGAGGTACAGGGTCAAAGTTTACTCAATGATGACGAATAGGGGGCTGACTGAACATCGCATATGTTCCCCCGCCGCGGTGACCACGCACACGGCGAACAGTTCCTGGCGAACTGTTCGGGACATCTCTAGTATTCAATGTATATAGGAGTGATTTCAGGTACGTAAAACATTTTTCACAACAGGTCCACTCTAACACTACGTAACTTGTTTTTTCACCCTTGTAAACACTGACATTCCCGATTGATTATTTTCCTCTGTACTTTTGAACTGCAGAGGGTGACTAGTTATCTTCAGTACAGCGAAACAAAAGCAGTAATCAGCAGCTAAATGGCTAATGAAAGTCCACATTGCATAGAAGCGTACTGCTGCCTATTACTTGATACCATATGGAAGTATTTCATTTTCCACCATACAGACTTAGCCAATGAGTGAAGTTACATTTAAAGGGGCACTTTATGTGCCAGAACTACTACTACTATAGCTCATTGAAGTATTTATGGTTCTATAAGTCCCATTTTTTTATTGTCAGACATTTAGGATCAATATGACAATCACCAAGGGCCCACCAGGAAGCTAAAGCGGGAGTGGACCCCGGAATTGAGACTGTTCTGTGTAAAGTGGTACTGTTGGGAGACAAGATGTATTCAGGAGGATGTAATGAAGATCCATAATCATATAAAATATCACAAAGAGAACAATTCTATGTGTATACTGTCATAGGTCAGATATACATGTGAGTAGGCATTTAACAAAAAAAATCAATTTTTTAAACTTCTCACAGAGATAAGAAGCTTAATGGCCATGACAGGGAACTTTAGATTTTTCCTGGTTGCTAATCCCATTCTAGGAATTATTACACACATACAAAAATTATTAAAGCTAATATTTAGATGTTGAGCTGGACGTTTCTCCATCCTTATGATCATATTCTTATTTTTTTTTTTAAATTGCTTAGGACTGATATAAATTAATTACCGTATGCTAAAAGGTACTTTGTAATATTCCTTGCATATTCATGAAAATTAATTGCGTTTATCAATTAAGAAATGGATTCAGGACACCGTGGTTGGATGTTGATTTTAAGAGATAACAAGAAGATAGAATGAATGGATTTGAATGGTAAATTTAAATGATCTAATAGAACACTTGAAATGGTGTACTGTGCTGGGAGGAGCAATTTGATTTGTAGAGAGCAATGAAGAATTACTGACAGTGATTAAATGAAATCCCAAGCTTGTTGTATGCCCTAAGTAGCGCTTCACAAGGCCAAAGATCATTATGATGCATAGACTAAAGAATCAGTCACTGATTATAATCTAGAAACATTCATCCATTAATATAAAAGCCAGCGCCCACGGTTAATTTAATTTTGTAGAGCTGTCAGTTGAAAATAGCTTTTTCACTTGTGGTACAGTGTAGGGAAGCTTTTTAGCGATTTCTTGCCTCATTGCATTATTGGGGGTGATTGGTATGAATGTGAAGATTCGGAAAATGCACAGACGCACCTATTGCCGTAACTACAAAACGTTAATAATTAGATTTTTCCAGTAAAATTATGTCCTACCTCCACCAACAAAAATCATTATTACTTCTAATAAATGCAACAGATCAACTGAAAGCATACATGTTATTCTACATTAACATTAAATGAACCAAATAAACCATTCATTTAGTTTATTTAGCATATTCAACAAAAAGCAGAGCAGTTCTAGTCACAGTAATTTAGGGAGACATTTCTTTTATTCATGGAGGTTTGCTTTTTTTAAGGGGCTGGTAATGAAAACCTTCTTGATCAGTTAGGGAGAGGGAGCATACTTTTTTAAAGTTGTTATGGTGCCAGGAGGTCCCTGGCGCGTCCTTACTTGTAGGGGTTAAAACTTTCACAAACGTTTAACCCCAAAGTTGCCCCTCCAGCTCCATTTCTTGCTGTCCGTATTATCACCCGGTTTCTACAAAAAAAAAGGCAAATACCTTTTTATATAAATGGGGAGCTACTGCTCGGATCTGAGCAATCCATGATTCCTCTAGCTGAATTTCAGAAACAAGATGTGTATGGGGGGAGGAATGGTGCTGGAGCGCCAACTTTGGGGTTACACCATTTGTGAAGGGACATTTTGGCACCAAAACAACTTAATTTTGCTATGTGCGTATCTCTGAAACAACTCTTGCTGCTCCTTGTTACTGTATTGTGGTAATCCTGATGATATGTATCGAAAGAATGCTAAAGCAATAAACAATTCAATTAAAATAAATTAAACATCCCCCGAGCTGATGTTTTAATTACAGAACATTAGTACTGCTTAAAATGAAAGGAATAAAAAACACTCAAATGAAAGTGTGAGAGAGGGCTTTTTTATTCTGTCACAGGGAAGATGACCTTCTGGTCACAGAGTGACCATTATCAAGCCATCTCTTTGACATAATAAATACCACTTTTGACATGCTATTCCTTTCATTTGAAGCACTCGGGATTGAACAAGTCCTGTACAGGGTACCAGTCGTAGGTATAATTACTACATATTTAGTGTGCAGGACAACGTTCTCTACTCATTAATAACACAGGTAGCAGACTTCGAATCTAATATGACATGTCATTATTTGACAAATTGTTTCATAAGAAAGAAATTAAATGGTGGAACGTTAATTAAAAATTAAAAGCAGAATTGCTTCTTTTTTAAATTTATTATGATGAGGATGTAACTTAAAAAAAGAAAATTAAAAAAAATGTAAAAAAATAAAAAAAAAGGACATTGCACGCTCTCTGCTTCCATAACACCATCAAAGTATGACGTAGAACGAAAATTCTTTCACTATGTTCAGTTTACATAAACATTTTTTTTTTTTAAAAGGAGCTTGTCTCAAACGTGTCACTTGAGAGGAAGAGGAAAGCCAGAACATCAATAAAGATTAGCATTGGTTATCTGTGCAGTTGAGTCACACTCCATTTAGCAGTTTGTGTGAGGATTATTTTTTTATGTATTTATTTTGTTTCATACAAAGATTGGAGGTTTACAAAGAGTGTCTTAGAATTATTGCCTGGATCACTGAAAACATTATCAATAAATATATTTATTTATAACACCGGAATGTTGGTAAGTTTCCTTGGCCCCTTTCCTCCCACAATATCACTTAATAAAATGTTTAATTCATCTATAAAGCCATCAGTGAGATGGTCTCCCAGCTTCCCTCCGTCCAATATTGATGATCTTCCACCCAATCATACAGAAGCATTGGGAAACAGAGCACGTGCACAACAATGCTTTTCATAAGAAAGAAAAGTCAACTGGATCAAGGCCCACTTTCAGAATATACTTTCTCTTGTGTATCTCTATATGATCTAAAGTATCCTGCGTATATGTCTCCATGTGATTCACAGTTCCTCTCATGTAATGTATCTCTCTTTATAATACCCAGTTGTTATCATTTACCCCTTATGATATGCAGTTCCTCTCATGTATCTCTTAACATAATCCATAACTGCTTACATGAGTCTCTACCAGAGCTCATTAAATTACTTTAAAGGACTAACATTTTTACCCTAAATGGTCCATAGGATACTCAACAGGGGATAATGTCTACATTGCCAGGAATTAATTCTCACTCGCCAGTGGCTAGTGATTGAGTGGATCTTTTGAGCCCTCTCTATGATCCAAATTGTTTGCTTCACTCATGACTGATACTTATCAACCCATGAATTTAATTTCATAAGGAACTAGTAAAGATAATCATCATTTCAAGGACCACTATAGGCACCCAGACCACTTCAGCTTAATGAAGTGGTCTGGGTGCCAGGTCCATCTAGGATTAACCCTTTCTGCTGTAAACATCATTGACAGCCGCTAGAGGCGCTTCCGCACTTCTCACTATGGTTTTCACAGCATCTCAGTTTGCTGCGTATGAGGCTGCTGGCCGATCAGAGTGCCCATGATGACTCCTGTCAGATAAATCACGTTTTCTTTTAGATCAGGTGGATTGCCAGGTGAGTTGGCATTGTTTACTTGGGGAAGAGATAGCATCAGGGTGCACTATGGGAAGAAGGCAGGCTGGTAGAGGCAGTGTTATGCTGTGGGCAATGTTCTACTGGGAAACCATGGGTTCTAGCATTCACGTGGTTGATTCTTTGACATGTACAACCTATGTAGAGATTGATGCAGGCTACCTACACCCCTTCATGGCAGTGATGTGTTTTGATGGCAGTGACCTCTTTCAGCAGGATAAAGCACACTGCCATACTGAAAAAAGTGTTCAGGAATGGTTTGAGGAAAGTGACAAAGAGTTCAAATTCCCCAAATCTCAATAAAATTGAGCATCTGTGGGATGTGCTGGAACAAATCCAATCCATGGAGGCCCCACCTCACAAACCACAGGACTTTGCTGCAAATTTTATGGTGCCTGATACCCCAGGACATGTTCAGAGGTCTTATGGAGTCCAGGCCTCGATGCATCACATCTGTTTTGGCAGCACAAGGGGGATCTACATGATATTAGGCAGGTGGTTTTAATGTTGTGGCTAATCCGTGTATTCCGTGTACGTCTATCAAATATATTTTTTTATAAATTGTTTTACATTGGTAATTCATACATAAACATTCCTTAAGTGAGGTAAAAGTGTTTCATAATGTTTATGCTAATATACACTCGATACGCCTGATTTAAATGCATGAATTAAGCACTATATTTTCAAGGTCACCAACGGCATGAATTGAGTCTTTTATTAGATATCTCACATTTTATGAGTCTTAAAGGTGTGCTAGAAAATAGGTATGTTGAAATGACAACTTCACCATACGATGTTACTAAAAAAACAGGTAAAACTCATTACAGGATAATAGGCAGTATAAATGTAAAGAACAGACAGTAACTTACTCTTCTTCCCATCCATGTCAGCATGAATTTTTCGAGCAAGGAATCCGGCCTTGTATACAGCAGCATTTGGATCATGGGGTATATCCAGGAAAGGATTGCTGCTGCCAATCCGACTTATACTCTTTGACTGGCTACCATTGAGTTTCTCATCGGCATTGTCTGATGGTGATTTTTTCATTGCATCAACATCATCCCTAAGGAAGAAAAAAAACAATCAATTTCAATATCTACAACAGCAATTACTCATAATCAGTGCTAGCAATCAGATTCTTTTATTTTTAAGACAATATTAGCTTTTTATGATGGCCCATACAGATTTGTTAGATGGTGAACGTGGTTGAAGTCCTTGAAGTCCTTGACTTCCACCCTTTCGGAACACAGTGAATCACTGTTACATTCTGCCCGTTTTGTCATTGAACATAGTAAGTGGAGGAGAAGAACAAATCGAAATAATATTTCAGTTTGTCCATCTGAATTGTAAAGTGTGTCCTGGATGTGCCGGGACTGAATTGGATTGTGATGTCTATTGTTAAATCTATAATATACATTTAAAAAACCGGAGCGTCACATGAAAAAAAAGGTTAACACAAGTTATAGGTGTTCTTCAGTGTTTCATTTAACGACGTAATTTCCAGAGACTTGATGGTTCCCCTTTCATGCATGGAGAGACATTTTAATTCTGACAAGTCGAGTTTTATTATACTTAAAACCTTGCTTTAAAAGTAATAACTAACATGAAATATTAGTTACATTCCAGAAAATGCTCGGAGAGAGAACATTTGAGAACCCTTTTAGAATCACTTGCTTTTACTTGGATTACTTTGACCTATACTGTGACCATCTTCATCTATGTCCCAAATATGGAAAAAAATCTAATGTGACCAAAAAAGTAACGCCTGTAATATTAAAATAGTTACCGAGTGTTCATTGTTTAATCAGATTATATTGAATAATGGGAGGTAAATGAAGACTGGGTCATATTTTACCATACTGATTGTAAGGTTATCATGCTTAAAGGATGACCTTCAAAAAAAATGTCTCTCACTAAGGCTGCTAATAGTCAATGTGCATGGTCCGTGTGCCCTGCCCTCCCCTGCATTATAAAATCTCCTGGTAGATTTCAAAATGTAAGACAGATCCCTGGGACCTATATTTGCTGGGACAGTCCCCCCAAATGTTATCCTGGCAAATTTGGAACTATATGCACCTACGAGCTTGGAAGCCAAACTTGGATATGCGTGATTGTATTGGATTATTAAACCGCAACCAAGCCTCAAATTCAAAGTAACACAACTGTTTACTTTCGTCCAAGACGAAGGTTACAAAGTCACGAAGGGTATACAGAAAACCCCAAAACCTAGCGTGTTTCATGTGGACACCTTTGGTTACATGCGCATGCCTGTGTGTTTTGCGCTCTCTGTATATTTGACCACCTGTTTGGCTTAATGTTGGATACTTTGAATTTGAAGCTGTGCTGTGGTTTAATAAACCACTACAGTCAACCTACAATCATGTGATAAGAACTTGTTTTTTTATTTTATTTTTATTTAATTAAATTGCAATTATTACCTGTGGCTAACTAAAATGTCAAGCAACATTAGAAGTGCAGTCCTAAACAATCCCTATAGTGCCCCCAATGTCAACTCACCCCCTTCCCCCGGTAGAAAAGGGGTTAAAAACATTAACATATGTCTGCCCCCCTGACCACCGCACTGCCCAGTGGCAAAGTCACCATTGGGGGTCTTTGCAAATTATGCAAAGTCCCCAAATCGTGACAGTGCTGCTTTAATTACTAAATAAACTGAAAAGACTCTTAAATGGTTACTCCAAACACTGTGACCACTTCAGTGTTTGGAAGTGATCATGGTGTTTGGAGTCTGTATGTTCAGCAATTCTGTTCCATTACCAGGGAACGGCACCAGGGTATGATTATATGGGGTTTTAATTTGTTGGTTCATCTTTTTCAATTCATTATTTATTTATGTGATATTTATTCTTCCCAGAATGCTTGTTTTAATTGGATGATTACAATATATTATAATCAGTGCCCAGTTCTTAAACAATCCCACATTGAGTATAAGCCAAACTCAAATGAAATATGTAAAAGCAGGGAAATAGAAAAAATTATTCTAGTTCTATATTCTTATTCTATATATATATATATATATATATATATATATATATATATATATATATATATATATATATATATATATATATATATATATATATATATATACAAAATAAAAATAGTATGGCTGCACTCACGGAAATTTTCTGGTTAAAATATAGCTTTTAATGAAGTTCCATAAAATAAATCGACGTTTCAGTCCATCATGTGGACTTTCATCAGGATATCCTGATGAAAGTCCACATGATGGACTGAAACGTCGATTTCTTTTATGGAACTTCATTAAAAGCTATATTTTAACCAGAAAATTTCCGTGAGTGCAGCCATACTATTTGTATTTTGGATATCTTTGGCCCTGGTAATGCACCCGGTTTGTGCAACTATTGATAGCTTGTGTACAAGGTATTATATATGTTTATATATATATATATATATATATATATATATATATATATATATATATATCATGTGCAGAATTCCCAAGTCGCTGTGTCAGATAATCACTCCCACCAATCAGATCTCCATATTTAACCAAATAATTTCTTCGGCAACAGGCCTGCAAGGAGTAAAGCGTACAGATCAGTGTTGGTCACTAATTAAAATATTGTGTTTTAGTAATTGTCTCCATTTACATTCCGTCAACGTTCTGAAAAAATTGTAGCCTGTTGTCTATGCATTTTCTGTACAGTTTAACCATCACGTTTCTATACCGTTGAAAATAGTACCTGTGATTTCCCTTCCATCTCTGCGGACACACTGACATATTGGTAACGCCTCTACAGAATAATCTTCTATTGGGTCTCGTCAGAGATCTATCACGTAAATCATCATGACACATTGCTTCAATCAAGGGCAGTATTCAGCCGCTATGATAGTGTGACTGATTGCAATATGTAGGGTAGAATAAACGGAATTACTGAATCACTGCCTGGATAGAGCAGGGCCTATGTGCAGGATGGGATTGGTACAAAAAGAGAGCCTCATGGTGCATACAAAAAAAATCAGAACATTTTGAATGAAATATAAAGAAAAAATGACCGTCTCATGGAACAATGAGTCAGTTTGCATGTTGTGTTTCAATTAAAATGCACAAAACTAAAATAAGCAAAAGGGGGATGAACAGAGTTATTAACAGAGCAGGGCCTATGTGCAGGATGGGATTGGTACAAAAAGAGAGCCTCATGGTGCATACAAAAAAATCAGAACATTTTGAATGAAATATAAAGAAAAAATGACCGTCTCATGGAACAATGAGTCAGTTTGCATGTTGTGTTTCAATTAAAATGCACAAAACTAAAATAAGCAAAAGGGGGATGAACAGAGTTATTTGCAATGTGCAGAATAGTATGTTTTTGGAAGAAAAACTAAAAATGAAAGAATGATCAAGCATCGTAAAGCATCAGCTCACAGGTAAATCAATACTGTGTGCTTTTAGCAGCCTTTGGCCACAGTGTTCCTTTAGTATAAGGATAGGTCTACAGAGAAGAGAATTATTGATTTCTCGAACGTTGCAATAGGGTATCTGCAATGGTCATCTTATGATCAAGGTATGACTGAGGTACCCGACACAGAAATGCAATTCTAGTCTACAAACCTGAGGGGCATAATTTATATAGGCATATAGCATGAAGCTATTTTATCATACAATGTTATAATTTAATGTTATTTCAATATTACTTAGAACCTGCCAAAGGTAAATGATTTAATTAAATTTCATTGCTCGTTTTTTTCCATCATATGAATTTTTGCAAAATGAATCCAGTGGATGCCATATCTGTATTCTTTGTCACCATGGGTGATGACATCGGGCATTATACATATTTATATGCATACCTATAAAGTTTATTATAATTCTTAACAGTTTAACAGAAATCTTGCATGGCAACCATAATGCCATGGCAACCATAATTTGCCATAATTTTTCACTCTTCTCGCTTGTTTCGCTCTGCCGGTGACCTTCTCTTGTCCACTCTTCGTACCTGTGCAGCTAACTCATGCTTGCAGGACTTCTCACAAGATGTTCCACTACTTTGAAACATCCTAACCACTCTCATCAGACTCTCTAGTTTTCAAGAGTAATTGCTATTTTACAAGCCTATCTTTCGCTCTAACCTAGAGGGCCACACTTCACTCTCCCCTTCCAACTTTTCCACCCTGCCACTTGGTTACCACACTCCACGCTGCCCTTCCTATTGTGTTTTATACCTCACCTTTTCTAGATTGTAAACTTTCGAGGAGGATCCTCATCAACCTATTGTTTCTGTAACAACTTGTTATTGCCTAATTTATTGTTAAAGGGTTAATGTAGTTGTTCTGGTGAGTACAATCATTGCCTTCAGGCATTTTAATGCAAACACTTTTCAGAGAAAAGACAGTGTTTAGATTGCCCCTGGGACAACTCCAAGTGGCCACTGGAGGTGCTTCCTGGCTCAGTGCTGCATAGTAGGCAGCAGTGCTGTTTAGCGTCTCCACGCTCTGCATTTTTTCCAGAGAGATGCATTGATTCAATGCATCTCTATGAGGAGGTGCTGATTGGCCAAAACATTGTTTGGCTCGCCCCTTGACGGTCCATGGGATCCCCCCATACCCACCCACCCCTATGGGAAAGCATTGGATTGGCTAAAAATCAGCAATTCTGATGTCACCAAGGGGGAGGGGCCGGTGCCAGCGGACCCGCGGAGAGCTGAAAATAAGGTGAGTTTTAACCCATTCTGAGGGGGCTAAAGGAGGGGGGGGGGAGCCACCTAAATGGTGGGCGTTCACTATAGGGTCAGGAATACATGTTTGTGTTCCTGTCCCTATAGTGTTCCTTTAAATTGTCTACTTTACACTATATTAAAGCACTGAGAAATAAGATGACGCTATATATGCCAATAATAATAATACAATTGTACCACTGTTTGCCACTTGTTATGAATCTGACTCTGAAGAATAAGGAGTCTTTTCAACTGTTATCCGATTTGAAGATGACATTGATTTAATGAAAATACATATTTGAACAAATGTGTTCCGCAACAAATACTGTAGCAATATATTGGTTGATAATTTTAAAAAAATACTGATAATAAATAAAGAGGGATGCTATCTAGCGTATAATAATAATCTCAGCACAGCAAACCAAAAATCTGTTTTTTTTTTAGTTTCACTAGACAACCAACATCTCTCTCTTCCAGATATCCAGCTATCTCTAGATTTAGAGGGAACGCTTTGTATCTACACACTGGGAATCAGTTATAAAAGCCTTTAAGGAAACAGAAAAAAAAACAGACAGTATGAGAGAAAGAAAGTGAGCTGTAGAACGGAACCCAAGAGAGAGATTATCTGTGATGGGCTGGGCTCTTTTGAAGGATTTTTTTTATCCTCCAAGTCCTGGAACTCTTCTGTTTTATTAGTCCCAGAGCCTACAATCGTATAAATAAATTATAAAAGAGCCAAAGGCACAGTATGGACATATCACTTCAAGTATTACACGTTACTATTAAATATACTTAATACAACAATGTCATATTGTTTGCAGATTAAATAAACCTGTTTTATATATCCTTGGAAATGATACACGGACTATGGGTCCTCATGGAATTACCACTTGTCTTTTACATATGCTGATTGGTTCTAGCTAGCCAGTTCTGACATTCTCGAAAGTCGGAGAGAAGACACAGGAGTGGAACTCATAACATGAAGACATTATTTAAGCTCATATAACCAAGAACTGTACTGAGGTTAAGTCAAGTCAATAGTGTTAAGGGACACTATAGTCACCAGAACAACTACAACAGTGTTTACAGAGAAGAGGCATTGTTTACTTTGCTCCCCAGGGACACCTCCAGTGGCAGACACTAAGACAGCCACTAGAGGTGCTTCCTAGGTCAGTGCTGCCTGATGTTCAGCATCTCCACGATCTGTATGGAGATGCTGAACATAGAGTCAATGCATCTCTATAAGTAGGGCCAGATTAAGAGCCCAGTGGGCCTGGTGCTGACAATTATGAGGGGACTAAGTACAGAATAGTATCGACCAGAAACACTAAAACAGTGTTTCAGAGTTGTTGTTTTTTTATCATTTACATTACTGTAATGATATACTGCACCAAAAAGCCTTTTCCTGCTTTCTTTCTCCTATATATAATGGACGTCAACCATAACAAAGCTCCACATATTCTAAGACAGGGATTGTACCGTCCACGCGACTTGCGAAGTGTGAGTTAGTCCTCGATACACTTTTTCACAAGCACGCTTAATATAAGTGGCATATTGCACTATTTGGTATTCTCTCTATTTTTTTTTTTTGTCTTTTTAGGTTATACAATTGACCAATATAGACACTGTAACGGATCGACGGGCAACATGACTGGGTACCTCAGTTGAAGGATGCTCCTAGCGCTTCCTGAGGACTCCAAGCACTCCAGCAGACACCATAACCACCATAGACTCCTTCAGAGAGCGAAGCAGGAACAAGCTCTTAAAAAAGCTCTTAGGAGTGATTATAGCAAGGGAATATTCAGAGCATAGTAATCCCTTATAGCAGATTCTCCCAATAAGAGACAGGACTCCAAATTGAGGGTGAAGTAAAACTCAAGCTTTTAATCAAACACTCTGCTTTTATGCCCATTTTATAAACATAGTACCGCCCACAGGGTTTTGAAGAACAAACCAATCAATACATTACAACACAGCTAAACACTCCCATTCATACCAGCAGAAATCCTCCCCTCTGCCTGTGATACAATTACTGAACACAATGGGCTAACGTAATTATCACAGGCAGGAAAATACACAGTTTTACACAATATTCATAAAAGTATACATCACATTCACATAAACTTACATTTTCAGAATCAGCATACTCCAAATACAAACATGTGTCAAAATCATACAAATTGGTCCAGTGGTTCAAAAGATAGATGGAAGACCTATTTGACCAACTTCAAGCATGGTTTGGGTGTTGCAAGCTGTGGCGAAACCAACCTCGCCACTGGGCCCTGGAGAAGCCTGTTTGCTAGCCTCCTACCTACTGACTATGGCCCCTGGGTTATTTGGGGCATATTGTACTGTATATTGCTGCTACTGGCCCTTTTAACAGCATCTATGGACATATTGGGACTTTTGGGACTACTGTCCCTTTAAGACTGTGATACATATTCTAGTGTACTGCCTGTAATATTATATGTGTATTTGTGTGTTAAGCTTAACCTGGGATATGTATGCAGCATTCACCTGATTGTTCGGTAGAATCACTCCATTCATTATATTGAGTGAAACTACCGAACAACCAGACCACCCAGGAATAAGTGTGCCTCCAATTACAGTTTGCAACAATGTTGCAAACGGGTAATTGGCAATCAGTGTAATGTATTCTTTGTCCTCTGGGTGGCCGCCATTCGGGAAACAAACACGTGGCGGCGGCCATCTTAAACTACCGAACAGCGGTGTTTTGCCGTCGAGTGTCTGGAACTAAAATCGGACACTTGACTAGGCAAACACCGCTGAGACCTCCATACTTCCAGAAATTCGTGTGGAAACTACCGAATGACCCGCCGTTCGGTAGAAAGAACCCCATAAACAAGGGAATTCATTCAAACCCTCTCCAGGCTCTATAACACAGGCAATTCGCCTGTTTTCATTCCCTTGTTTGTGACCGACCGCAGGGCCAAAATGCATGGAACTGTTTTCGGATACTTTACCCATGCGGTCGGTCAAATCTTTGGAACCCCATGTCTCACGAACCATTCATCCGAATTACTTGAATTTTGGATATGTTGTCCCCCTGAATAAGGGCTATCCAGCGATGCTGGATTTAAAGGTGTACCCCCGGGTTTTGGGGTACATCCAGAACTGGGCTGAAAAAGTGTACCGGATAATTGAGTTTAATGTTATCTGAGGGGAGGGGATGTGTGGGCTGAACCATGTATGTGATTGGTTATTTTATGCCTCCCCCTGGGTGTGGCCTGTATGTGGATTAGTGTAATAAAAGCCAGGCTGGATGAGCCAGTCCAGAGTTCCTGTTTTAACCTCAAAGTGATGTGTCGTCTCATTATTGGGGGAAGGATTGATTGTATGCTGTTCCAGTTGACTGCTAGGAGTACAGGCCTATTCGTATGGTTCCTATTCAATGGTCTACAGCATTCATACGCTTGGGAGAATTTAAAGGTTTCTCGGATTCGGTGATTATGGTGTCTGCCAGAGTGCTTGGAGTCTTCAGGAAGCACTAGGAGCATCCATTAACGGAGGTACCAAGTCGGGGTGCCAGGCGATCCGTTACATTGGTGGCAAGCGGTGGGATGGCGTCCTAGTGCGAGGTAAAGCAGCTCGGAGACACAGTACGTTTGGATTTACAAATTGAGGGCAACGCGAGCAGTCGTGCAGCGCCCCTGGGAGCAGACTAGTATGGAAGGTTCTGGCTCTGGAGATGATTGGCTGGCCGAGGTGAGGCAGCGAGTGGCCGAGTATGGGGATGATATACCCATGGAGACACGCCGGGTGATCTGGAACCAGGTCATGGCCGAGCGAAACACAAGGCTGGACCGAGAATTCCGGTTGGCGAAAGAGAGGGAGTATGCTCAGCAGCAGGAGCGTTACAGCAGCCGAGTAGAGGCTGCATCCGAGGAGGTTAGCCGTCTTTCCCTGAGGCGGCGGGAGGAACCCAAAGTGGGGGTCCTCATAGACTGGTCCTGTGAGGAACCACAACAGGCAGGTAGAGATGGGACCAAGGTCTCTCCACCGGGCCCACCGGGATGCTGGGCAGCCGGCCCAGATCCCCAGCAGCAGCCAGAGTTTCCAGGTGGGGAAGCAGGTGGCCCTTACTCACAAATGTTGAGGGGCCTCACGGATTGGTCCTGGGAAGACCCACAGATGGCAGGTGGAGATGGGACTGCGGTCTCTCTACCGGCCCTACAGGGATGCTGGGCAGTCGGCCCAGATCCCCAGCGGCAGTGTGCGTTACAGGGAGCTGAAAGTGCCGTTCTTGCTCCCCAGCGGCAGTCTACGGTGCAGGGAGAGGAGCCTGTTATCCCCTCTCCCCAGCGGTTGAAGGTGTGTAAGGGAGAGGAGTTTGTTACCCCCTCTCCCCACCGACAACCTAACCCACCAAGGGGAGACAGTAAACCCCTCACCAGCGCAGATGGGACCGTGGTCTCTGCGCCCAAGTTACAGGGAGCTGAAGGGGCCGTCCTCCCTCCCCAGCGGCAGTGTGATTTGTTGGGAATTGGGAGCCCAGTCTCCATTCCCCAGCGGCAGTGTGAATTGCAGGGAATTGGGAGCCCAGTCTCCATTCCCCAGCGGCAGGCTGAGTTACAGGGGACAGAGGTAGTTGGTCCTACCCCCCAGCAGCAGAGTGATATGCCGGGAAGGCAGTGTGAAGTGCAGGGAGAGGAGAGCAGCGTCCTCCCTCCCCAGCGGCAGGCTGAGTTACAGGGGGCAGAGGTAGTTGGTCCTACCCCCCAGCAGCAGCGTGATTTTTTGGGAATAGAGAGCCCAGTCTCCGTTCCCCAGCAGCAGGACACTGAATTGGGAGGAGAGACAGTCGGTCTCCCTCCACAAAGACTGAAAGTAGGCATGGGAGAGGAGATTGTTACCTCCTCTCCCCAGCGGCAGATCATCAATGGGCAGAGTGTTCTAATGGGAGAGGAGATTGTTACCACCTCTCCCCAGCGGCGGATCATCAATGGGCAGAGTGTTCTAATGGGAGAGGAGCTGGTTACCACCTCTCCCCAGCGGCAGCTTAATGTACCAGGGGGAGACTGTAAGCCCCACACCTGTGCAGATGGGACCGTGGTCTCTGCACTTCCAGCACAGGGGGTAGGGACGGTCGGTCCTGCCCCCCCACAACAGGGCTGTTTAGCCAAAGGGGAGACAGTCGGTCTCCAGCAGCAGAGCTGTGTAACTCAAGGGGAGACAGTCGGTCTCCAGCAGCAGAGCGGTGTAACTCAAGGGGAGACAGTCGGTCTCCAGCAGCAGAGCTGCGCAGCTAAAGGGGAGACAGTCGGTCTCCAGCAACCAGGCTCCAACCAGACTACTCCTGTAGTAGTGCTGGCACCAGGGCAGAGTACCGCTGGTCTCTGCCCACTCAGCACCCCACCAAAACAGCCTACCAGTCCCCCACACAGCCGGGGTGAGGCACCTGGACCTGGACAAGTTTTTCCATTACTCAGGTGTAGTAACCATTCATTGTGGGTGGACTGTACTGCTGTTTCTGTTTTGTGGGTGGGCTGCTGGACTAACAAGGGCACTGACCGGCAAGAGGTCAGGTACCCTGTTAGTATGTTGGGAAAAGGGGAGAAATGTGGCGAAACCAACCTCGCCACTGGGCCCTGGAGAAGCCTGTTTGCTAGCCTCCTACCTACTGACTATGGCCCCTGGGTTATTTGGGGCATATTGTACTGTATATTGCTGCTACTGGCCCTTTTAACAGCATCTATGGACATATTGGGACTTTTGGGACTACTGTCCCTTTAAGACTGTGATACATATTCTAGTGTACTGCCTGTAATATTATATGTGTATTTGTGTGTTAAGCTTAACCTGGGATATGTATGCAGCATTCACCTGATTGTTCGGTAGAATCACTCCATTCATTATATTGAGTGAAACTACCGAACAACCAGACCACCCAGGAATAAGTGTGCCTCCAATTACAGTTTGCAACAATGTTGCAAACGGGTAATTGGCAATCAGTGTAATGTATTCTTTGTCCTCTGGGTGGCCGCCATTCGGGAAACAAACACGTGGCGGCGGCCATCTTAAACTACCGAACAGCGGTGTTTTGCCGTCGAGTGTCTGGAACTAAAATCGGACACTTGACTAGGCAAACACCGCTGAGACCTCCATACTTCCAGAAATTTGTGTGGAAACTACCGAATGACCCGCCGTTCGGTAGAAAGAACCCCATAAACAAGGGAATTCATTCAAACCCTCTCCAGGCTCTATAACACAGGCAATTCGCCTGTTTTCATTCCCTTGTTTGTGACCGACCGCAGGGCCAAAATGCATGGAACTGTTTTCGGATACTTTACCCATGCGGTCGGTCAAATCTTTGGAACCCCATGTCTCACGAACCATTCATCCGAATTACTTGAATTTTGGATATGTTGTCCCCCTGAATAAGGGCTATCCAGCGATGCTGGATTTAAAGGTGTACCCCCGGGTTTTGGGGTACATCCAGAACTGGGCTGAAAAAGTGTACCGGATAATTGAGTTTAATGTTATCTGAGGGGAGGGGATGTGTGGGCTGAACCATGTATGTGATTGGTTATTTTATGCCTCCCCCTGGGTGTGGCCTGTATGTGGATTAGTGTAATAAAAGCCAGGCTGGATGAGCCAGTCCAGAGTTCCTGTTTTAACCTCAAAGTGATGTGTCGTCTCATTATTGGGGGAAGGATTGATTGTATGCTGTTCCAGTTGACTGCTAGGAGTACAGGCCTATTCGTATGGTTCCTATTCAATGGTCTACAGCATTCATACGCTTGGGAGAATTTAAAGGTTTCTCGGATTCGGTGATTATGGTGTCTGCCAGAGTGCTTGGAGTCTTCAGGAAGCACTAGGAGCATCCATTAACGGAGGTACCAAGTCGGGGTGCCAGGCGATCCGTTACACAAGCCAATTATCTCCAGCATACAGAAAATATCTCCATTTACAACAACAGCAAAAACACACAAAAATAGATAATTCCTATCATACTGAACAGAACCCCCTCATTCAACCTATCCCCAGATAGCTTGGATCTGAGCGCTCACTATATCCGAACAGTGCTCAGATCCCACAAACACAGTTAAATCGCCGAAGGTTGCCTACCCCTGACTTAGACTTACATAATATTTGCCTAAATAGAGTGTCTGTGTATTCATATCACGTGGTCTACCCAACACTGGACAAGCACAATACTTATCCTTAAATCAAGGGAACCTGCAGAGGGACTCTATAGTGTAAGGAATACAGCTTAGCATTCCTAACACTATAGTGTTCCTTTAAAGGACAACTAACCTCAAATTTTCCCTTCTGTTTGTTAAGTTTGTTACATTTAATGAAACTTAAAGGAACACTATAGTGTCAGCAACACAAACATGTAGTCCTGATGCTATAGTTGTAAAAACACTGTTCATTACCTTAAGTGTAATAAACTTTTATGAAACAAAAAGTGAAATTATGATAAAAACTTTTAAAAAAAAAAACAAGTGAAAATTCGATGACAGTTGTCCTTTAAACATTTGAGTGAAAGGGGAGCATGGTCAGTGACTGGTACACATGTGATAAAACAGACCAGTACAGCAATGTAAAAAAAAAAAGTATTAACAGGAGTATAAATATATGAACAGACAGGATGAATGCTGCTTGTACACTTAGGGAGCCATAATGGTGGGAAGCATGTAGCCAATTATCATAAATCAGTAAATTAACTAGCTGGGAGAATGGCCAGATAATAAGATAGTGAACAGAATGGCGCTCTAAGTGCATTGTAAAATATTTTTTTAGCAATTTATATGGATAATGGATACTACACATCTAAGGCAGTACCAAGCACCCCAATTTTGCACAATAACACATCACAAAAGGTTTAACCAAAAGGGGGCTGCATTGTTTTCAGTTATATTTTACAATCTGGACACTACACGACACATGCCTTCACAGCTCAGGCAGGCCATTTACCATAGTATGTCATACAGACAGGACATGTAATAAAGTAAGTTTGATAGGGAGCCCCACATTCAGCCTTCAAACACACCATTCTTCAAAAGAAAGGATAAGGGCACTCCAAAGGTTCAATTTCAGGCAATTTATTGTCACCAGAATGTGCAAAACAACGTTTCGGCCAGTGTGGTCTTTATCAAGCTTGATAAAGACCACACCGGTCGAAACGTTGTTTTGCTCATTCTGGTGACAATAAATTGCCTGAAATTGAACCTTTGGAGTGCCCTTATCCAAGCTTGATAAAGACCACACTGGTCGAAACGTTGTTTTGCACATTCTGGTGACAATAAATTGCCTGCAATTGAACCTTTGGAGTGCCCTTATCCAAGCTTGATAAAGACCACACTGGTCGAAACGTTGTTTTGCACATTCTGGTGACAATAAATTGCCTGCAATTGAACCTTTGGAGTGCCCTTATCCTTTCTTTTAAAGTATTACATTTGGGATGTGGTGCTGAACCCGGATCTGGTTGAACCCTGGTTCTAAGGTTGGAAGAGTGAGGGCAGTTCCTGTGTTACATTGAGGATTCAAACACACAATGACACAACTCTCAACATTCTAACATCTTCAATGTCAAACTTATATTTCCTCTCCATTAAATGCTTTCACTCCCAGTGTCTTGGAGCAGGGTGCCTGCAAAATAGATATATATTTTTTGACTTTGTTCTCCTGAAATTTGTGTACCCTTCCGGATCACCAGTGTAGAATATCAGAGGGGTGATTTTGTGTGGGGCAATATGTCCCCAATCATCCAATTAGTGACTCATTGCAAGTAAATGAGATTAGCCAAACATAGTCAGCTTGTTCTTGTGAAACTGATAGAAATGTGTTTAATGCTGTCTTGAAACTTGCCAAACTGATTGAATCCTACTTGTACTCTAGCGTTGTCTCTCTCTCTCTCTCTCTCTCTACTGCCACAATCGCTATGGAAACTAGAATGCTGTCGGAGGGACTGCATTGACATCAATCTAATGCCCTTTGTAGCATTTGCAGCTAACTTTAAGAATGTCCCTAATATACAGAAGGCGAAGCTAGCAAGGCAGTGCAAGACACTATTTTATAGTAATGATATGAATTTATTTAACAAGGAATCTGATAATGTCACTTTGTCGATTACTAGTTAAATCATTTTTTCCTGAAATGAGGGACTATATCACTGCTATAATCAAACCCTCGTTTGGCCAGTGGCTTCGTAATAGCCATGTGGTTCACCCAAGCCAACGGGAAGCAGCTGATTGCATGTAACAGATCGGTTAAATATGTGTCGAATGGCTGGGTGATACCATTTGCGAGTCTCAGAGGCTGTACAAAAGATATAGCTGTATATATTTGCTACAAATTTTTTATTTTTTTTATTAAAGTAGAAAATGTAACATACATCAAAGTAGACCCAATATAAAGAAAGTCTTACAAAAAGATATCTTCCACATCAGGTCTAAAACATACTTACACACTTTTATCACCAAAATGTTTTTCATACTTCATTAACATTCATACTAACTTACATACTGTGCGTCGGTGTCGGAGTGCTACCCTTGCTTGGTCTGCTAGTCCAGTGAGACCAAATATCGTAAGAAGCATCTGTTGATTTTTCATTATTTATGTAGAAACCTTTCTCCATCGAGGCTTGATATCCTATCTGTGATTCTATTTTATCCCATGTTATTGGGGATAGAGATCCCTAATTTCTTACTCTCTCAAGCTTTGTTGCCAATAGGGTATGGATTAGGAGACTCGGCTCAGCCCTCTTGATTTTTGGGGGATTTAAATGAAATAAAGCCATAATTGCTAGACAGATTAATGACCATAATGAGCCTTCCATCTCCACCAAGTTACATTATAATTAATTCTTCTTCTGCTTTAAATGAGCTCATTGAGGAGGTAATGAGGACCCTGGTTCCATTTCAAATTGACTCAATAATATTGTATGAGTGTTACAACCTGCACTATACAACAAAGCCATCCATATAGAATCATGATTTGCACACAAGATAATTTTTAGAATCTCCGAATTTTAGTATGTAGGTATGTCCAGGGTTGTAAATGTTACAATTAATCAAATTAATTATATTTGGTTTATTACCAAAATGAAAGGCTGTGCTAGCCCTGCTTGAATAGATCTGCATTTCTCATCTCTGAACAGCTAATATTTTAACCCTGATGAATTGGTTTTGCTGTCTAGATCCCGTTCTTTGTGAGTAGCAATGTAAAATTTTGCCATATCAGTGAAATGACAAGGTTTCCATTTTGCGATAATCATACCTCTGACAGCCACTAGAGGCATGTTATCATTGGAGTAAGTGAAAGTCTTAAAGTTTGGCTGTATGCCCCATAGCATGATATCGTTGAATGCTATAAATGTGTCTCCCGGAAGCATTGGATCAGTTGGAGGAGCTGGTTGAGGTAGACTGCCAAAATCTGAACGTTTGCTCAGGAGAGTTAAAGGGATTCTCCAGTGCCAGGAAAACATATTTGTTTTCCTGGCACTGCAGGACCCTCTAGTGCCCCTCTACCTCCCACCCCCATCCCAAGGTGCTCCGCCTACGCTCCTCCCCTGCCAACATCAGCCAGCGGGGAGACCTAATGCGAATGCGCGGCCGTCTGCGGGGGAGACCTAATGCACATGTGCGGCAATGGACACGCATTAGATCTCCCCATAGGAAAGCATTACATAATGCTTTCCTATGGGGATTTCGGCGACGCTGTGTTCTTTGAACCCGGAAGTCTCCTCTAGTGGCTGTCTAGTAGACAGTCACTAGAGGAGGACTTAACCCTGCAATGTAAATATTGCAGTTTATGAAAACTGCAATAATTACACTTGCAGGGTTAAGGGTAGTGGGAGTTGGCACCCAGACCACTCCAATGGGCAGAAGTGGTCTGGGTGCCTGGGGTATCCCTTTAACGGAAGATCTTAACAGGAGTTGTCGGAAAAAGTTAAATTATTTGATTACTTAGGATAGAGGGAGCACCAGAGAGCATGCCTAACACCATAACCACTACAGCATGCTGGTGCTTAGACTGTTACTTTAACAAAACAAAAACAAATAAAAGAGCTAGTATATATATAGATATATATCAGATATCAATCAATCACTGTGTAACCCATCTAAGCTAGAGTTAGGCAAATTCGTGTCACTAGTCAGAAAAGGGTTAAAGGAATGAAGTATAATAAAATGTGTCCATTTGGCAGTAGGGAGGTTAAAATAAAACATATTTCTCCATAAAAGTTTATAATCACTTCCTTGGAGCAGCCGCCTACAAGCTAGTGAATATGAATGACATTGATTGCATATTATTATTACTTTGGCCACCTACACAGCGTTTGAGGAGCATAGTCACAAAAACGTGATATGGCTGAAAGCTTTATTCCTGAATGATAGATATTAATTTGCTACAACATTAAGATGGGAAAAAATTAGATTGTTTGGTTCTTGCTGCTCAAACGAAAAGTCAGATTCCATACAATCGTGATAAAAGTCACCCGTAGCATATTTGAACTTACCTATAATTTAAAAAGTACTAATTTCACTATTGTTAAAATATAAATGTCACAACACATACTGTACGGAATCAGATATTAGTGACAACTCAAATGTAAAATGTTATATATAATATAAAATATAAATGCCGTCAAAGAACCGTAAAAATAAAAAGTATGGAAATTCCGCTAGAGGTACCAACTCTTTCTGTTGGTGGAACACCTGGGTTTAATGAATAAGCACAGCTAGTATTCTGTTAATATGATGGCAGATAAAGATGATATTCTGAATTGCTGACATTATAAGCAAATTAGAGCAGAAAGACAGACGGAACACCACCCTGACAAACCCTATGTCACTGGATTTTGTATATGACTCCCTGACCTTCATGATGTTTTTGTCTACCTGACATCGGAGGTACGGAGAGGAGAATTTAAAGGGACATGTTAAGCACCAAAATAACTCTAGCTTAACAGAACAGTTTTAGTGTATGGCTCATGCCCCTTCAGTTTCTCTGCTCAGTTCTCTACCATTTAGGAGTTAGATCATTTTTTTACACAGTCCTAGCCACACCTACCCTGGCTGAGACTCACACAGCATCTCTACACACTTGCCGAAACAAATGCTAATTTTTAGATTCCCTTTATTGTACAGTATGTTTAATTTAGAGTTTATTATCTTCTGCAGTGTTAATTTCCTGATAGAGCATGCTGCAGCATTTTGTGTGTGATTAAAGTTCAATTAACCGAGCAGGATCTAAGAGCTTCTAAAGTAAACACCCTATGCTGCAAAAATTAAACCTTTTTCACGGTGATTGTGTGAGACAGGCAGGGGAGGTGTAGCTAGGGATGGGTCACATGTTGATTTAACTCTGTATAGCAGAGAATTAAGAAATGAGACAACAGGGGTAATCATCGATTGATATTTTGACCACAGCTTTAGCTTATTTTAATTATTTTAGCTGGGGGACAAAGTCATGAAAATGTTGTGCCTTCAACTCAAAATCTCTGTTAGATGTTATCCATGGTCGGTAAATAGTAGCATGAGCGGTCATGTAGTAAGAGTCATTAGGAAAGATAACTCCTCTACATGGCCCTGTAATGTTCAAAGCACATGAGGTGACATTATATGACAAGAATGCACTGTAAAACTGTATTCCTAACGCTATAGTCCCTATTTCTCTGTGGCCTTTGACCCAGTGATTAAAGGGTTAAAAAAAACATTTCACTTACCTCTCTACACCGCCGAGCTTCCTCAGTGCTAGATTGGTCTCTTCCTCCAGAGTTCGGGCGCTAATGGGGGAACCTCATGCAGTGCAAGCACTGTGTGCCTATTGGACTTTCCCCAGAGGAAAGCATTGAATCCATGCTTTCCTATGGGGAGTTTGAAGACACTGAATGTCTTCATGCAAAGTATGAGGACATCTAATGACTTTTCATGGAGTTAAACTTTGTACATTGCAGGTTTAAGAGGACAGGGGAACTGCACCCAGACCACTTCACTGAGGAGATGAGAGGTGCCTATAGTGTCCCTTTAAGCATATTGTTTGGTCATGATGTCTCCCTGTTCCAGGAGTATAAAGCCACATAAACACAGCTTAAAAAATTAATTAGGGTTTCATGTGTAATAGGATGAACAGAAATGCTTTGGATGACATTCACAAACATCACTGAACTTTCTTGAGACGTTCTGAAGGACATTTGGTTTGATATATGCTGCAATATCCAACTACAGATCAGGTCTTACGTGACTGATATTCATTAGGGACTGATGCTGTTCTGGAAGCAAAGGGTGGCTCTACTCCTTATAAGTTCCTGATTATTAATAAATCATAATGGGTTTTCATTATTTTGTCTACCCCTTATATGTGTAAGATTTTCTACCTTTTTTTCTGTTAAATGTATCAGTAGCCTTTATGGACACCAACATTTATACGCTGGCTGTGGCAATGTTTATTTAAATGTCATTAAAATATTTCCAACTGTGCCTACCTTCTAGGCTAAGAAGCTAATTTAAATGAAAGTCCCAAGGGATAGAAAAAGACATTGTTACTGCATTATTAACACACTGTAAATTGGTACCGGAAGCAAGAACGTCATACATTAAAACATCTTCACTGATATTTGTATTTTCATTAACCTGCACTAAAAGAGACACATGCATGTACTAACAGCTAATACCTACCTATAAGGGTGAATGCACATTTATGGAATTAACAAAGGGAGACGGCCCTTTTGTCATTCGAAAGATGGTCTATTTATCGCCCTGAAGTGTAGAAGAAGTAATTGTATTTTCCGACACAGCTCATTCAAGTAAACACATCCACCATTTACTAAAGGAGGGGATAAATTGTGACAGTTCCTTTAACCCCTAAGTAACTTTTCAATTTTCTTACCGTTAAGGACCAGGGCTGTTTTTACATTTCTGCGGTGTTTGTGTTTAGCTGTAATTTTCTTCTTACTCATTTACTGTACCCACACATATTATATACAGTTGTTCTCACCATTAAATGGTCTTTATACAGATACCATTATTTTCATCATATTATATAATTTACTATTAAAGGATTATAAAATATGATGAATTGTTTTAAAAAAAGAAAAACACTTTTTCAAACTTTGACCCCCAAAATCTGTTACGCATCTACAACTGCCAAAAAACACCATGCTAAATAGTTTCTAAATTTTGTCCTGAGTTTAGAAATACCCAATGTTAACATGTTCTTAGCTTTTTTTGTAAAGTTATAGGGCTATAAGTACAAGTAGCACTTTGCTATTTTCAAATCATTTTTTTTTTTTTCAAAATTAATGCAAGTTACATTGTAACACTGATATCTGTCAGGAATCCCTGAATAGCCCTTCACATTTATATATTTTTTAAAAGAAGACAACCTAAGGTAATAAACTTGGGGTATTTGGGGACTCTTTTTCATGCAACCATTTTACCAACAATCTATGCCAAATAAAAAAAAAAAGAATAATTGGTGACTTTTTTGACACACATAGCAATTTAATAATACGTGTACTGAGAACTTTAAGGGTTACTGCCAGAAAACACCTTGAAATGTGTTCAGCAACATCTCCTGAGTACAGTGATACCGCCCATGTATAGGTGTCCCGGGTTCTCTGGGGGCTAAAAGACCTCATTTGGAGGGTGCGCATTACAGTTTTCCTACTTGGAATTTTCACAGCTGGTTATCATGCACCCATATCCTATTTGGGACATTATTGAAGCCAGACAATGAATTTACCTCCCCCACCCCCAACCATATATTTTTTTAAAGTAGACAACCCAGGGTATACGATATAGGTTATGTCAAGTGTCTTTTAGTAGCCACTTAGTTACAAACACTGTTAGCATTTATATTTGTTTGTGTGTTAAAAATGCAAAACAACTATTATGAATGCTATCTTTGGCCAGTGTTTGTGACTAAGTGGCTTCTAAAAAAGACTGAACGTACCCCATTTGCAAAACCTTGGGTTGTCTTCTTTTGCAAATGGTATGCCATCATGGGGGTAATTCTCACTCATGGGCTACCATACACTCTCCAAGGCAACATAACCAATGTGGCAAATTTCAATGTGAAAAAATGGCCTTATATTTGACCCTGTAACTTTCAAAAACACTATTAAATCTGTACATGGGGGTACTGTTATGCTCAGGAGACTTTGCTGAACACAAATATTAGTGTTTCAAAACAGTAAAACATTTTACAACAATGATATCATCAGTGAAAGTGCCATTTGTGTGTGAAAAATGCAAGAAAACTTCACTTTCACTGACAATATAGAAGAAAACATTTTTTAAATGTTTTTTTTTTAATTTGTGTTTTTTAGCTGTGAAAATAGCATTTGTAACCACGTGTACACAATACATAATGAACTGTAGCAACATGCTTTGTACTTTACTTACGCAGCCCACTCTAGCTTTTCATTCTTAATGGAATTATACAAAGCCTATGGAGAAAAAAACAAAACAAAAAAAACAATATTACTAAAAGACAAATTTATAACTATACACACACATTTATAACTAGACACATACATTTAGTATCATGGCTTCAAATTTAAAGTCCTACATATATACATTGTCATTGTACTATATTATATTTTTATTTTAACATATATATATATTGCATTTCTATGCATGTATTTGGATAAATACATAGCCATTGTCTAGGTACAGGCATAGACAACCTTCGCCACTCCAGATGTTTTGAACTACACCTTCCATGATGCTTTGGGTGTAAGAGCATTGTGGGGGATGTAGTCCACAACATCTGGAGTGCCGAAGAGAACATACTGTAAATCATTTGCTTATTTTTTTTCAAACATATAGTTGACCCCTATATTTGTTTTCTCAATTACTTAACACATTTCATTAACTACAAATCGCTTCTGTTTTGTGCAGATTACATTGTGGGCTGTCTACCTTTCAGAAGGTTAACGTTTTGTTGGGGTGGCATAAACCAATTATACTAATTATAAAACATAATATAATGATTTATTTTAAAATAATCTATCATTTTAGAAAAAGTATCTGTTCCTCAAGTTGTTGGTTTGCGGATAATCAGCCTTAGAACAATAGTGCTGAGTTGACTCTCTGTGGAGCAGACCTTACAATTCCAAGGTGTGAACAATACTGCTGACATTCCATTAACTCAAACTCAATTATATTACATTAATTAAAGGGACACTATAGTCACCAGAACAACTACAGCTTATTTCATTTGTTCTGGTGAGTAGAAACATTGCCTTCAGGAGTTTTGCTGTAAACAATGTATTTTCAGAGAAAATGCAGTGTTTACATTACAGCCTAGTGATAACTTCACTGGCCACTCCTCAGATGGCTGTTAGAGATCCTTCTTGGGTCATGGCTGCCTAAAATGCATCCATACATTCAGTATCTCCTCCCTCTGCATGCAGACACTGAACTTTCCTCATATAAATTCATTGATTCAATTAATCTCTACGAGGACATGCTGATTGGCCAGGGCTGTGTTTGAATCATGCTGGCTCTGCCCCTGATATGCCTCTTTGTCAGTCTCAGCCAATCCTATGGGGAAGCATTGTGATTGGATCAGGCTACCACCTCTGCTGATGTCAGCAGGCAATGGGCAGGTCTAAAGGAAAAAAGGGACAAATCAAGCAGCTCCAGACTTGAATACAAGTAAGATTTTACAATATTTAGGGAGGCATAAGGGGACCAGGGTGGCTAGATGGTGGTTTTAACCCTATAGGGTCAGGAATACATGTTTGTGTTCCTGACCCTATAGTGCTCCTTTAAGCTTTTGGAGGGGAGATGGGTGTTGAATAAAAACGGTTTAGGTTTACAAAACAGTAGTATAACAATAACTAAATTAAATTAATCAGCTAAAAAATTATTTCATGTTTCAAATAACAAAATGTAAAAATATTTTTTTTTAAACCCGATACAAATGGAAATTTAATTAGCAAAAAAGACATTGTAAATCGTCTGCTTAATTCAGAATGCAATGCAACCCTTAAAATTAGTTATCCCTAGTCTACAGCAGAATTAAGCAAAGAGTTTGCACCAGAATGGCACGAATGCAAGATTTAACAAACACTTTACAGTTTATATATAAACTGCCTGTTATGTCTGTATGACAGAGCTGGGGAGACCGAACAGCTCCAAGTCTACAGCATCCTTCGTTAACATGTAAGCTATCCGCAAGGAAGAGAAGATATTATGGACTAGACTTCACAGAAATCAGAATTTATATTGCGCATTAATTCACTAGGCAGATACAGATTTTACAGAGACAAAAGAATTTGTTGCAACAATTATTTTAGGATCTGAAGAATGCTATCTCAATGACTTAAGGCTTGATGCTTCTGAGTGTACCACGGGCCAGACACTATTTCTTTGCAATAATATTCCTTTTGCATGTGTCAAAATAAGGATTTAGAACACAATAATCCTTGCTGTTTATTTTTAATACAGTGGACCACACAGAACAAATTACGATTAGCAATACCACAACGTTGTACCTGGATATAATTTGCTATGTTACAGAAACAGAAATCGGTGCCTATTATTCCACATGTCCCTCTGGGGTACAAATCTTCTTGGTCCAATTTTTGGACATAGAATAGCTAAAGTAAAACTCAGTTGCCTTTTGATTATTTTGAACTTAACTCTGAATTTCTTCTGAAACGTGAACATTCTGACAATTTAAACTCTAGTGAATAACTCTGTAGATATGTATGAATGCATCACTGTGGTCTATTGCAATAAGACATATGACCCCCCACCCTTTAAAAAAAGTGTCAAATAATCCTTCAACATAGATGCAGTTCAGCAGCAGGACAGACTCCAAAAGACTGCAGCCCAATGCACCTCTGCTGACATCATTAAGAGATGTTGTGCAATCTCCTGGTAATCAGACCGGTCCCCTGGTTGTTCCCGCTCTGCTCTTAATTTATTTCTGTGTGTGTATCAATAAGAGTGTGAGTGTGTATATCTGTGTGTGTGTATCTGTGTGAGTGCATCTGTGAGTGTGTGTGAATTTGAGTATCTGTTTGTTTGTATCTGTATCTGTTTGTATGTGAGTGTCTGTATCTATGTGCATCTCTTTGAGTGTGCCTGTGTGTGTCATTCTGAGCATTTTTCTTTGAGTGTATCTGTGTGTGTGCGTCTGTGTATGTACAATGGTGTGCTCATGTGTGAAAACACCTTTATATTCATATGCCAACAACACACACAAAAACATTCTTACAGTCGAACACACACACATGCCATATAAAAACTAGCCTACATTTAAAGGGACACTATAGGCACCCAGTTTACTTCAGCTCATTGAAGTGTTCTGGGTGCGTAGTCCCAGGTCCCTTAACCCTGCAAAGGTAATTATTGCATTTTTTTTTAATAAACTGCAATAATTACCTTTAAGGATTAACTCCACCTCTAGTAGCGGTCTACAAGACTGCCAGTAGAGGGACTTCCGCGTCACCTAAATAACGCTGGACGTCCTCACACTATGCATGTGGTCATCCAGCATGTTATTATGTAAAACCCATAGGAAAGCTTTATACAACTTTGTTTTTCTGGCACTGTAGTTTCATTTTAAGCACACAGAATCTAAAAAGATATAGAACACTACGATCACACACACATGCTCCATATAAAAATGAGCCTACCTTCAAACACACAGAAACTACACACAAATACACTCCTGCATTCAAATTCCAACACTACACATAGATACATAATGTTTCAAAATGATATATTCTGTCCGAAAAAAGTGTCAGAAAGAAGGATAAATCAGTTGTATCTCTGAAAAAATGGCATGTATGAAAAAAAAAAAAAAAAGGAAAGTGCACAAAAGCAACAGATTAAAAAAAAAAAAAAAATTAACAGATTTCATAAACTACGCCAAATATTTGCTGACAATTGTATGGAAAACTGTCGTCAGCACTTAAATAAATCTCCCCCAAAGTGTCCCTGATTTATTTTTTCTACACATTTTGAAAACTACTATCAAAAATTAAATTTTTAATATGGAATGATTTGGGACCATAGAGTGTATCTTTCACCAATCACATACACTATGGTAGTAGTAGTTCTAAATGTTTTTGGTTACAAACTTAATAAATAGGATATGACTTCCCCTAGAATTTACCCGAAATGAGACATTCTCTGTTACCAATCATTATGACTAAAACTTAACCTGGAAGGGTGCAGGGGCACTCCTGACACCATAAACACTACAAACTTAATGGTTATAGTCAGGGCCGGTGCAAGCATTTTTCTGCCCAAGGCAAAGATTGATTTTGCTGCCCCCTCATGTCACTCACTGACAGACACACAGACACTCACTGACACACACACACAGAAACTCATTGACAGGCATACACTCACTCACTGACAGACACACACAGATGCTCACTGACAGACATACACACACATACACTCACTGACAGACACACACAGACAGAAACTTACTGACAGACATAGACTCCCTCACAGACATACACTCACTAACTAACACACACACACTGACAGACGTATACTTACTCACTGACAGACACACACACAGACATACCCTCACTCACTGACAGACACACACACAGAGAGACTCACTGACAGACACACACACACACACTTATTGACAGACATACACTCACTCACTGACAGACATACACTAACAGACACACACACACACACTGACAAACAAATACTCACTCACTGACAGACACACGGCACCTCAGAGGGCACGCGAGGGAGGAGTGGGAAGCTGCAAGAAGAGCCTCCCTCGCTGCCAGCTTTCTTCTTCCATCTCTCCTCTGGTCACCGGCATTTGATGGCAGAGCAGGCACCTGCCACCAAGGTAAGAAGGTGCCTGCTCTGCTATACTGAAGGACAACTCAGGGGGTGCTTTGAGGTAGCCAAATGGCCAGTTCCTGTGCCCCCTATGACAGGACTTCATTAGGCGCCCCCACCTTCGGGCGCTGCGGCCCAAGACAGGGGAGCTAACCAGGAAATATCCCAGTAGGCGCCCCCAGCAGGCCGGTACCCTAGGCAAATGCCTAGTTCGCCTAACGGTTACGCCGGCCTTGGTTATGGTTCTTGGACCATTTCTTTTCATTAGGAGAAGGAAGATTTCAAGATCACCGACCTTCCTATTGCTCTAACATATGTGCATTTTTGCACATTTCAGATATGAGCAGGGAGTACTTCTATTGAAAAAGTTTTACAAAACGAAACACGAGGATGGAGATATCACATTGATCCATGCAATTTCTGGCTTTTTATCTATGAAAAAACAAACATAGGTTCCAAAAACAATTATAGCAGAGACCAAGTATTTTTGTTTATCCAAAGAAACATTCCTTAGAAGCATCAATCATAAGGTAAATTTGATTTGGAAACCTTGTCATTAATACTGAGAAATGAAGGCTGCCGCAGCTAGAATAATAAAAAGTCTAATTTCTTACCCTGAAGGCATATCATATGGAAATATATACAGTCTGGTTTCATCTTTTGATGCCAAGAAGCTCTTTAAATATCTCACAGAAAATGCAGAGCTGTGTGTTAAATGGGTAATTAGGAACAAATGTAAAATGTATTGCACTGGTAAAGTCAATATTATATTTTCTGACTGCTGTATTAGATGATTCGGTGCATTCTGAGACAGTAATTACTACAGAGTAATTGTCTCTGCTGAGCTTTTTTTTTTAATTTAAAAAAGAAAAGGAAGAATACACCCCCTCGCCTCTTCTGTACTTAACTATGTTGCGGCACAGCCTGGCAATTGATGCAAATTTATAATGCCCCATGAATCAAGTATTCCTTACGCATTATCTATTAACATGCAGGTGATTTCACAGAATCATAAGAAAATGATATCTAGCCTGGGGGAAAGTACGAAACCTCCAATGCAGACTTCAATGTCATCTGCTGGGTAGATGAAATGGAAAATTGGCCCAAACAAAAGCGTGACCGATCTCCTTTAAAGGAACACTATAGGGTTGATGTGGAATTATTAAAAATCTTTATTGTACTTGTATTGAATTATTGTACTAACTCCATTTTAACTTTATACTGTGACTTCGTCCTCCATTTTGTCCTCCTAACCTGACTTCTTCAATCCTCCATTTTGTCCTCATGACTTAACTTGTTCATTTTAAAACTACATTACGTGACTGAACTTCTCAACCCAATTAGTATAGTAGACAAAGACTGTGTTTCCTTCAAGGACAAGTACCAGGAGGTGCTGGCTACTCCTTAAGACTTGCTGGCTACTCCTTAGAGCTTGTAAGATAGTACAGTTTGAAGGCCACAGAACACAGTAGTAATGAAATGTTCTATTCATAAGAGACCTTGCACCTGGACATAAAGCCTGATATCACTGACCGTGTAAAATGACGCTTAGGACCCCCTTGTCCCCCACCCGTGTCCAGAATAATCCCACCTCTGATGGGTGGGCACGGGACTAACCTCTTAATTTTACTAACCAATAGGTAAGACACTAACTCCGTCACTTAACAATTAATCCAATTGATGATGTTTATTTGCTGATATTCTAATAATCAATGATGACGCAAAATGCCTCTTAAAAGGGCCTGCGCGCCCGCTTTTTCTTCACTTGCCAATAAACTTTCTCGAAGTTATTTTAACCTGAACCTCGTGTGTCAGACTTAATTACTTCAGCGTATATACGCAATTTAATTTTATTGATTTGGACAGGAACAGATAGACTTTGAACATTTTGGTTTACTTTCAAAAAGTACCATAACAACTTGGCGCCCAACGTGGGGCATCGGGCTATGTCCGGCCGGTGAGCCGTCCTAAGGAAGACAAGGGTGGACGGAGGAATCCAGGGGGAAGGAAGGGAGATTGATCACCTCCAGATACACGGTAGAGACTTCTGCAGAGCCACCGGTACGTTCCGGCCCCTTTGATTGACCCGTCCACGTGTCTGTGACTGCTTCCCGGGAGGACATCAAAGACAGGTAATATCTTGCCCGGTGTCTCGTTACTCACTTGTTTACCTGCATTTTAGTCTATCTGTTGCCTGGGTGTGTTTGAATTGTGTTTGAATTGTTTGCCTGTTTCCCCATTTTGAGATAAAGGGGGGGTGGGGACCTGCAGGGGTTTTGCCTGGGGTTCTCTGTCTTGCTTGTTTTCCCCTTTTTGGGATAAAGGGGGGTGGACCTGAGGGGATTTGCCTGGGTCTTCGGTGTGACTGTCTATCTGTTTGTATTTTCCCTCTTTTGGGATAAAGGGGGGTGGATCTGAGGGGATTTGCCTTGGTCTTCTGTTGCCTGTTTTACCTCTTTTAGGAACCACTGTGCTGTGGTTGTAAGGAAAAAGGGGGGTTGACATGTGGATGTGTTCCTGGGGGTCTTCTGTTGCCTGTTTACTTCTTTTAGGAGCCTCGTGGCTGTGGCTGTAAGGAAAAAGAAGTTGGTGGAACTGTGGGATCTGTGTAGAATCATAGGTTTCTGTGATCCAATGGTGTGTCACTTTGATAGCCTAGCTAGCTTCACTGTGCACGTTCGGACCATCCAGCTCTAGTTGAGTTGGGGACGTCCTGGCCCGGACCTTTCGGCTCTAGTTGAGCCGGAGATCCACTGGTTATTTAATTGTGGTAGGAGACTGAGCCTTGTGGCAGGGGACTCAGTTTCCGGGGGGGATTCAGGCAGGTATTGCTTGTTTTTCGCATCACGTGGTAGTGAGACTTATAAAGTGGGTTTTATAGGGGCACTACGGGAGTGAGGATAGACGTGGCCACATTCTCGTGGACTGCAGAGTAGAGGGAGGCTGGAAAGGATTTCGGACCGGTGTTAGCTGTTATCCTTGGCCGCTGGTAGTGAGACTTATGAAAGTCGTTCTCCGAGCGGGGACACTACGAGATTGAGGAAGGTGACTTTGGAGTAAGCACATGTAGAAGGAAAGGGATTATTGTTGATTTTATTTGAACTGTAATGCATGCACTGTATTTCAATTGTATTGTTGTCTTGTCTGTTTAATTGGGAGTCTCATGAGCTCCTGTGTCTGTCTCTAAGGATTTTTCCTTGTCTTTCATCTTTTCTAAACTTCCTATATTATTATACTATCCACTCCCATTTCTCTTGAAAGAGAAGTGATTGGTCACACACTTCTCACCTCGCTCCAATCCGTGTCTACCACCCCGGGTAGGCGGATTCAGTGACTAGTCTACGTTTTGGGAAGACGCACCTGAGAAAGTCCCACGATTCTCGGGTGGCAGTCGAGCATTGTAGACGTTCTTGTTCAGTTTTCCTTCTCTCTCCCTATATCTAGGACGCTGGTATAGGGGTAAAGGGATTATGGGACAGGATTTAAGCAAGCCCAGTAAGGGCTGGTTAGCATGTGATTTAGTCGAAGATAGAGAGGGTGAGGAAATGGTTAAAGGTGTTGAAAAAATTGCAAAAGTATGTAGAATTGCTGTACCGACATGTGGAAGATTGCAACCAGAAAGTTGGCGTAGGTTACTGACAGAAAAGAAAGGCAAACTTACAGATAATGGTTTATTAAAGACTGCTGAAGCATGGTATAGAGTAGCGAAGGCTATTCAGCTAGAAGGTTGGGTTGAGGAAGAGATAAATCACAAAGGTGTGAAATTGTTTGTGTATCATAATAATTGTGTTACTGGGGTCTATCCTCAGCCAGCGCCCAAAACCGGCGCCCAGGGAATGTCTATCCCCAAGGTTCAGTCAGCAATAAATGAAAGCCAGCTGACTATATTCCCCACTCCCAATACCCATCCCATCACCTCCCCTGTCTGCCCGGTCCTGAATTCTGATGGATCTTTCTTTTCCCCTGCCCCATCTTTAACATTCCCATCATCCTCATCCATCCCTACGCTACCTGCTATACCTTCCCCTAACATTTCATCTGCCATTCCTGCCCTACACTCTCTCTCTGTTCATGACCCCCTCCCCTCTTCTTCCGCCCAACTAACCACCTCCTCCGCCCTTGCCCCGGCTCCTCCCTCTACACCCACCCCTACCAATCCCTCTCCGTTCCCTCCCATCTCCACCCCAGCTCAATACCCCACCTCCTTCCCCTCCCCAGCCTGGCCCTACCCCTTCCCATATCCCATGGCCCTGCCCTACCCCGGATATCCACTCCCCACTCCCCAAGCCACGCCCCAGATTCCGGTCATGCCCAGTCCGGCACAGTCTGCCCCGGATGTGCCCTCTTCCAACATGGCCGCCACTTCTTCCCTTAACCCTAATGTAGTACCTTCTCCGGCCACCAATATGGCGGCCCCCAGTTCGGCCCTGATGCCGGTAATTCCCAGTGACTACCTATCCCCAGGTTATGACTCGCTAGCCACCCCTGCATCTGGGGCTCGTTCCCAACCACCGATCCTTTCACCTCATTCAGGCCCTGCACCACGCAAAAGAGCCAATATCATAGAATTCGATGATGACGAGATGGACAGGGTGTCCCATGTCTCATCGGAGCTTGCCGCGGGAGCCCCAACTCATCGTTCTATCGATGACCCCTTTGGCCACAAGGGTCGGGGAGAACAGGCCCCTCCTAAATATGTTGCTTTCAATCCCACTCAAGCTAGTGCTCTAATGAAATCACTCCCTGACCCAGAAAAACAGCCTATGCCCTTCTATCGAGGGATAGTTCAAATTCAAAAGACTTATTCCGCAGCATGGCGTGATCTACTGAGCATTTGTGCTATAAAAGCAGGGGATGCATATTGGCCAAGCATGGCCCGACACCTCAGTACGGATCTGCTCGGCAGTGACGTTGATTACCCCTCCGGAGTAACTTTTTGCACCCAATTAAGAGAATGGGCTAAGGACAAACTTGCGGATCAGGCTGCTGGCCTTACTGATGTTATTCAAGATAAAGGAGAATCAGTGGAAAGGTTTCATGCAAGGCTGTATCAAATGTTCACAGATTTGGGGTTTGATCTTACTGACAAGATTCATTCACAAATGCTGTCAGGTGCGTTTGTCCAAGGTGTTAAAGACTCTATACGCAAGGGAATTATTGCTGCACGTCCTGAATACAAGGTTGTTCCCCTGGATACCCTGCTTTTAGTTGCTAGAGGGTTGGAATCTGTTCAGACCCCAAGAAGATCCAATCCAGCTCCCCTCATGGTAGCTCGCGCTACTCCCGTCACCTCTGGCACCAAGAAAGTCAGGTTAGAAGATGTAACCTGTTTCAATTGTGGGGCTCAGGGACACTACAGAGGCGACTGTCCGGAACCTAAAAAGGAACCAGGGGCACCCAAGAAGTTCTCTAAGCCTGCCCCAGGCCCCAGGACCGAGACAAAGGTTCCAATTGTTGAAGAACCGGACGATTAGGAGACTGGCAAGCCTGTGTCTGTAACCCCTGTAATGGCAGTGTCTACAGGAGATAAGGGGGGGCCACTCGCCACAGTGACTTTACCTATTGAAGGCCACCCTACCACATTCCTTGTTGACACAGGTGCAGCCCGTAGTGTTCTGCGAGAACAAGACCTGCCAGACCCATCTTTTCTGTCAAATATCGACGTCTCTTGTGTTGGAGTGGATGGCCAGCCGAGACATAGCCCCCTAACAACTCCGCTGCGAGTTGGTTCTAGCCTGCTCGCTCGCTTTGTAGTATCCTCCACATGCCCCATTAACCTGTTAGGTGCTGATGTCCTCTCACGCCTGCAAGCATCCATCACTTTTACCCCGGATGGGCAGGTAGAAATGTTTACACCTCTGTCTGTATCAGACACTTCAGCCCTATGCTCTTTGCCTCTGATGCTGCATTTAGAAAAGCCCCGTGAGGGGGCAGCAGAATTAAGGTCCAATTTCCCAGAGGAATTAAAAACACAGGTGCCCGCTAAGTTATGGTCCTCAGGCCCAGAGGACATAGGTCACCTAAATGTTCCCCCTGTGGTGGTAAAGCTTATTCCAGGGGCTAAGTTACCAAGAAAACCACAATATCCATTAAAACCAGCACAGTCCGCTGCAATTTCTGTCCACATCAAGGCACTCTTGGAGAAGGGTGCCCTGGTAAAATGTAAATCTGAATGCAATACCCCGTTATTTCCTGTGAAAAAGAAAACTCCAAAGGGTGAACCAGAGAAGTACAGGATGGTCCAGGACCTCCGTGCTGTTAATGAAGCTACCGTCCTGGACACCCCTCTTGTACCAAATCCTCATACTCTGCTCTCTGGAGTCCCACCATCTGCAAAATTCTTCACAGTTATTGACCTGGCCAATGCCTTTTTCAGTGTCCCACTGGACCCATCCTGTCAATACCTGTTTGCTTTCACTCATGAAATGCAACAGTATACCTGGACTGTCATGCCCCAAGGGGCACAAAATTCTCCAAGTCAATTTGCTAAGGCCATGGGCACCATCCTTGACCCATGGCAAGCTGAGCACCCAGAAGTTGTCCTGCTTCAGTATGTGGATGATCTATTGCTATGTGGAGATGATGTACCCACTACTAAAAGGTGTTCCCTTAGTCTCCTTTGCTATTTGGCAGAACAAGGATGCAAAGCTTCACTCATCAAGCTACAATTCTGTCAATCTTCAGTGATCTTCCTTGGACATTGCCTATCTCAAGGTACCAGACATCTTACTCGGGACCGGGTAAGAGCTGTTTTGGACATTCCACCTCCAAGGACTTCAAAGTCTCTTCATGCCTTCCTAGGCCTCATTTCCTACTGCAGAGCATGGATCCCAGAAGCCTCTCTGCTTATGCAACCTCTCTATGATGCTCTTAAGTCTGACCCGTTCTGTCTGACCAATGAAGCCCTGGCCAATTTCGATGCTTTAAAACGGGCCATTGCTTCTGCTCCTGCCTTGGGCCTACCTGACTACTCCAAACCCTTCAAATTGTTTGTCTCTGAAAGACAAGGCCACGCAACAGGAGTGCTCACCCAAACTAATGACTTAAGAGGCCGCCAGAGGCCTATTGGATATTTCTCATGTCAACTGGACATTGTGGCCAGAGGGACTCCTTCCTGTCTCAGGGCTGTTTTTGCTGCGAGAGAACTCATAGAGAGGACCTCAGACCTGGTCCTTGGCCACCCTCTGGTTGTTTTGGCCCCTCATGACATCTCTGCCATCGTCAACCAAGTCCAGCTCAAGCACGTGTCTCCAGCCAGACACCTGCGCCTACAGTGTCATCTTCTTTTGCCTGACAACATTTCCATCCAAAGATGTCAAGTGCTTAATCCGTCCACTCTTCTTCCACTCCCTGAGGGGGGTATCTATTATGGATTTATCACAGATGAAACCTACATCTACCTGCTCTGTGGATGTATCAAGAAAGTCATGCATCCACATTTGTCATTTCATGAAGATGAGACACCTCTTTGTGAAGGCCCGGATTACGCCTTCTGTACCATGTGGTACAAGCCAAATATTACTCCCGAACCTTGCTATGAAGATGAGCTTTACCACTGGACCGATGTAAAGCTCACTGCACAAGACTTTTATTGTGACTCTGAAGGTAATAGCATGGTCTTGGTCCAGCTACCTCAACAACTTAACTACCTCTACCGCCATTGGGATACCGCTATCCCACATATTCCTGTTACCAAGTTGAAGACAAAGTCATGGAATGATCTTGGGCCCATGGCAAAACTATGGGCCACCATGAATGAAGAACAGCTACAGGAAAATGGTATTGTCAAATACCCAACAACTGACCTTCTGGAAGCATGGCCACGCCATTTCCTGGAAAAGGAATTTCAAGACCTGGTCATAAAGAATGATTATGACCCAGAAACACCTCATGACTGTTTTGAACAGATGAAAATGGAAACAGTGCACTTACCAACTGTGCATGAGAATCCATTACCAGATCCGGATTTTACCCTGTTTGTGGATGGATCAAGATATGCCGATGAAGGAGGAACATATCATACAGGATATGCCGTAACCACAACAGATGAAGTTATTAAATCATCATCCTTACCACCAGCAATGTCTGCACAAGAAGCTGAATTACAGGCTCTGACTTCAGCCTGCAAAATTTCCGAAGGAAAACGTGCCAACATCTATACAGATTCAAGATATGCTCTGGGTGTGGCACATGACTTCGGCCTAATTTGGAAGACAAGAGGATTTCTTACCACCGCCGGTACACCAGTCAAACACAGCACTGCAATCAAGGAGCTAATGGATGCCCTCCTACTTCCCGAAGAGGTGGCCGTTCTGAAAGTCAAAGCCCATGGGAAATTGGATACAGATGAAGCAAAGGGCAACCATTTGGCTGATCAGGCTGCTAAGTTAGCGGCCAGGGATCTGCAGGAAGTGGATGAAGAAGTGTCCGGACAAGAAGAAGAAGAAGTCCCTATTTTTGCTCTGCAAACTCTTCCTACTGATTTGCGAATTTTACAAGAACAACAAGCTGCAGTCACTCCTGAAGAAATCCAGAAATGGAAAAAGAAAGGAGCTGTCCAAAAGGACGGAATATATTACAACAACTTCAAATTTTGTCTTCCCAGAAATTTGTATCCAGCAGTTGTCCAATGGGCACATGGGCCTGCACACCTGTCAAAAGAATTGATGGCCGCCCTCATACAGAAGTATTATGAAGCACCTGGAATCACAACATTGATCAATAGCTTCTGCAAGGCCTGTGTCATCTGTGCAAAATGCAATCCAGGAAGACCAGTTAAAGTACCTACGAAACACCTGGCAAAGCCCATGTACCCCTTCCAGCGGATTCAAATTGACCACATCCAAATGCCCAAGAGTGGGCCCCATGAATATGCACTAGTAATAGTGGACATGTTCTCAGGCTGGCCAGAAGCCTACCCAGTGGCCAATATCACTGCAAAAACAACCGCAAAGCGCCTACTTACAGATATTGTATGTAGATTCGGACTCCCAGAAGTTATTGAGAGTGATCAAGGCCCAGCCTTTACAGCAACTGTGACTAAAGAAATTTGGACCGCTCTAGGGGTGACTCTAGCCTTCCATACCCCTTACCACCCACAAAGTAGTGGTAAAGTGGAGCGCATGAATGGCACCCTAAAAACCAGAATGTTAAAAATGTCACAAGAAACAAAGATGCCCTGGCCAGAAAGCCTACCAATAGCCCTATTTAGTGTTAGGCACACACCTAGAGGGAAGCATTCACTGTCCCCATATGAGGTTCTATTTGGGACAGCACCCAGACTAGGTTGTTATTATCCGCAGCAGTTGCAACTCCAATCAGATGTTTTAGTAGACTATGTAACTGAACTTGCAAATGTCCTAAACAAAATACATGCCCAAGTTTTCTCTTCAATTCCAGATCCCGAATTGGATACAGGTTCCCATAACCTACTTCCCGGAGATTGGGTCCTGGTCAAGAAGTTTGTGCGGAAAAATACCCTGGAACCAAGATTTGACGGTCCATTCCAAATTCTCCTGATTACCGCAACCTCCGTCAAATTGGCCGGTAGGCCAAATTGGATCCACGCTTCCCACTGCAAGAAATCTTCTGCCCCAGAGGAAGCAAATATCGCACAAACATGTATCTCTGGTACATCTTCTCCTTAATTAGCCTTATGAAGGCCCAACAAGTAGCCATTACCAAAGATATTAGTGGGTACACCTTCTGGTATAATTCATCGTGCACCCAGGTGGCTACTTATACCTTTGACTACTGTGATATTGTAGAATGCCCATTTCCCACACCACAAATCCAAAACATCTATAGAGATATCCCTCATTCGAAAGACCCATATGTTTGTGTAGTTGACAAGCAATGGGGGCACAATTGTGACCATTGGGGGGCAGCGGGATGGAATGCCGGGCCTGCCTGGGGTTACAAACCAAAAAGTGCCGTATCTAAAGTAGATGATCATGGTAGATCCCTCCTCCAGAGAATGACTTTGAGAAAGCCCGGGGGGAGTACACCAATGAAACTAATCCTTAACATTGAGCATCCAAGCCCAACAGATGCAGACCAGTATGTGATGGGAATGTATTGGAAAAAGGGTTCCTATAAAAAGTTAGGGCATTTCTACCTCAAAGATATGTGCAACTCTTCTGAGTGGCAAGGGGCCACCCATATGGTCCCTAACCCATTAAAACCTCATATCCAGACCTTTCAAGACATGATGGCCATTGCTAACCCCACTTTTGAAGATACCATGGCCGCTGAAACAGGTTTTAATGACGTAAATCTATGGTTAGAATGGATGAAATATAATGCTAATAAGCATAATAGAACTGCATGTTATGTGTGTGGCGGTGCCCGGCCTCACCTGGGTACCGTGCCTTTAATCCTACCAGTAGATATAGAAGAATGTGTTTTAAGCCTTTTTGCCTATCACTATAATTTTAACAGGTCCATATGTATTGCATGGACAAAGGAGTATCCTCTCCTAACCCAGGATGTCAAACCCCCTGATGGTATTACCGTATATAAAGGTAATTACACGTGCTATGCCATGTACGATGGTATTGGTAAATTTGTGGGTAACTTTTCCAAAGGTTATTGTGCTACATACAGAACTGTTCCTGTACGCTTGCTGCAACACCATACTAGGTCACTAGGAGACATTTACTGGTTGTGTGGGGACTTACAGTTAAGATCCAGAATGGACACAGCGTGGTGGGGGGAGTGTACGTTGACTAAGGCCATTATGCCTATACACATTATCTCTGACACACACCTCAACACCCATGGGCCCAGCCACACTAAGATTAAACGTGAAGCCCCAGTAAAAGGAAGTTTTGACCCTCACATTTACATTGATGCCATTGGAGTGCCCAGGGGGGTGCCCAATGAATTTAAAGCAAGGGATGAAGTTGCCGCAGGATTTGAATCAATTTTTACCATAGTTACCGCAAACAAGAATTTAAATTGGATAAATTACATTTATTATAACCAACAGCGTTTTGTCAATTACACCAGAGACGCCCTCCAGGGGTTGGCCGAACAGTTACAGGCCACATCCCAAATGACTTTCCAGAATAGGATGGCCCTAGATATGATCTTAGCCGAAAAAGGAGGGGTTTGTAAGATTTTGCCCGACACTATGACATGTTGTACATATATCCCAGAAAACACAGGCCCTAATGGTAAAGTCACACTAGCCATAGAAAAATTAAATGACCTGTCTGAAGAGTTAAAAAGGAATTCTGGGATAAAAGATCCTTGGGAAAGATGGTTTGGTTGGATGACAGGATGGCAAAAGGCTTTAATGCAGATTGGTATGGCTATACTAATTTTTCTTTTTATTTTTGCTCTTCTCTTTTGTTGTGTCCTCCCATGTCTGAGAAAATCCCTCATGAAGACTGTTGACCAAGCGGCACCCACTTTCACCCATCTCGAAGTTGATGACCAAGAATTTCAAGACATCAACTCACCCTGTCTGCCGCTGCAAATTATCCCCTTTGTTGATAAAGTGCAGGAATTCTAGGAAGGGACTGGATTAGGGACAGCATCTGTCAGTGAATGGTAAAGGCCCCATGTGGAGAAGTGGTGGGTTAGCTGCCATGGGATACCCTTGGGTGTGAAGCGTTCGAGAGCCATACTGACGGATGAGTTAGCCTATCAGGGTCAGATCTAGGGACAGACTTGCACTTTGCATTAACATCTAGCTAGCGGCCATGGGGTTTCTGTGCCTTTGGGTTAACACGTCTTCTGATACTAACATAATAAAGTTTTTATCTCTTAGAATCTAACATTTCATAGGGGGGACTGATGTGGAATTATTAAAAATCTTTATTGTACTTGTATTGAATTATTGTACTAACTCCATTTTAACTTTATACTGTGACTTCGTCCTCCATTTTGTCCTCCTAACCTGACTTCTTCAATCCTCCATTTTGTCCTCATGACTTAACTTGTTCATTTTAAAACTACATTACGTGACTGAACTTCTCAACCCAATTAGTATAGTAGACAAAGACTGTGTTTCCTTCAAGGACAAGTACCAGGAGGTGCTGGCTACTCCTTAAGACTTGCTGGCTACTCCTTAGAGCTTGTAAGATAGTACAGTTTGAAGGCCACAGAACACAGTAGTAATGAAATGTTCTATTCATAAGAGACCTTGCACCTGGACATAAAGCCTGATATCACTGACCGTGTAAAATGACGCTTAGGACCCCCTTGTCCCCCACCCGTGTCCAGAATAATCCCACCTCTGATGGGTGGGCACGGGACTAACCTCTTAATTTTACTAACCAATAGGTAAGACACTAACTCCGTCACTTAACAATTAATCCAATTGATGATGTTTATTTGCTGATATTCTAATAATCAATGATGACGCAAAATGCCTCTTAAAAGGGCCTGCGCGCCCGCTTTTTCTTCACTTGCCAATAAACTTTCTCGAAGTTATTTTAACCTGAACCTCGTGTGTCAGACTTAATTACTTCAGCGTATATACGCAATTTAATTTTATTGATTTGGACAGGAACAGATAGACTTTGAACATTTTGGTTTACTTTCAAAAAGTACCATAACAGGGTCAGGAACACTATAGGGTCAGGAACACAAACTTGACCCTATAGTGTTAAAGCCACCATCTAGTCCCCTGATCCCACATTCCCCCCCTAAATACAGTAAAGTCTTACTTGCATTCAAGTCTGCAGCTGCTGGCTCTGCCCCTGATTTGCTTGCTTGGCTGACATCATCAGAAGTGTTCTGAGCCAGTCACAATACTTTCGCATAGGATACATAGGATTGAATACATGCATCTCTTTTAGGAAAGTTCAGTGTCTCCATGCAGAGGGTGGAGACACAAAATGTCAGTGCTGCACACTGTGCAGCACTTCCTAGGAAGCACCTCTAGCAGCCATATGAGGAGTGACCAGTGGAGGTATCCCTATGCTGTAATGTAAACACTGCAAGCTGAAGTTGTTCTGGTGACCATAGCATCCCTTTAACTACTGTGCAGCTGCCTATGGCCCTTGTCATTGAAGGGGTACCCAGGTATTCATTAAAAAGTGAAACTGAACTAATAAGAATGTTGCATTTGGAATTCTACTGTCTCTAGCCCTATAGTGCCTTGATATTGAATTAGCATGTCCTTGCAATTGATGAACTCAGGAAAACATGATGCACATAACCATACCTCCAAAAATGTCAAAATGGTCAAAGAACGACACTTTAATTTTAAGGGTGTGAGTAGGGATGTGGCCAGGGGAGAGGCTGGTTTGCAAATTTTTTTGTAGCATACTAAAAACTATTTGTACAACTAAAATGGAATTTAGAACAAGAACAATGTATCTTATTTACACGGATTTCAAAACACATGTATTGTAGTTTAGACACATTACTGTGAGTATTATTGCTATGGAGCTCTGTTTTACACTCCGAGGCACCGACAATATGGAGCTCCTAGAAAAGAGGGACAGAGGGATTTGAGCCCAAAAGAGGGACTGTCCTTTCTAAATATGGATACTTGGGAGCTATGCCTGACCTGTGATGTTCTACTGTACTGTGAACAGTTCTATGCTCTAAAAGAGAAAACATTATTAAAGCAGAGGTTTTTGCTGATCACATTTACAGGATTGTCTAATCCCATTTATCTGAGAACATCAGCTTTACAGACCTCAGTGTAGCTGGAAAGTGTTCTTCAGAGAACCGAGTCAAGTGCAAGACGCCAGTTCATATAAACTCAGACTGTGATGACAGACAAAGCCAATCTGCCCCCTAGCCAGTCCATCCTGCTGTGCTTGGTTTCTAAAGTCAGTTAACAATAAAATCAATTCTTGCCTTTTATTACAGGAGAAACTATTACTTTTAAAATGGATCTTGGAAATCCAATTGTAAAAAACACTAACATTTAAACTGTAGCATACTATCAACGTTTGTTCATTTACCAGACGGAAACATACTCTAGTCATCCTGGCATGCCAGAATCACCGGAGACCAGGAGTCAACGTAAATGCTATCTCAACCACTTAAAGACTGAGGCAATTTTTTTAAAGATCACAATCTGGTCCCAAACGACCCAGTGCAAGCATAGAGTGTCCTTCACATACAGTAATGGCAACTCCGACAACAACAGTAATGGCAACTCCGACAACATTGGAGTCTTGAAAAGCAGTACGCCGGTGGTTAAAGGTGGTTGGCCGATTACATCATTGGTCACTGGCTCCGCCAAAAAGTGGTGGACATGACTGAAAGTTCTGCCTAATATTCTAGGCTACCTACCAATCATGCATGCCAGCCCACTAAGGGCAGGACTTGCAGGGAGCCTGTTTCAGTGTTCTTTGCAGGATCCTAGTGCCCTGGGTCAACTGCGAATGCATCTAATGTTGTGCTTGCCCTACACTTTTTGAGGAAAGCTCCAGGGTGTCCCCAAAAGCACACCAGGGAACAAAGCCAGGACAGGACCAGAAACTGTGATTGTTCCAATCATGATGGTTGGGAGGCATATTAAACAAACAATTTTTTTGAATGTATTTTTAAGTTTGTTACACGTAACGAAGAAATGTTTTTTTTAATGATGTATATTGATGTTTGAGATCATTTAACTTTTTTATCTGATGGGGGGCATGGTGTGTGCAATGTTTGTATTTGCTAATTTGTACCAGCATACAAAGGGTTGGCTGACTAGCCCAATGTGAAGGGTTCTCAGTTGTCACGCACTCATCTCTTACTTACAGTACATGGAATAATTCTTGCTCCGTCACGTCTATTTCACACAGTCTTTTCTGTTAACGTTAACCTACACTATGAAATTCAGTTAGATTTAGCAGATACAGTTTCTGGTTTATAGATATATATTTTTTTAATTTTATTACATAAATAAATAATAACCTGTTTTTAAAGGGCACAATTCACCTCTTGTTTGGGCATCAATGTGCGCACATTAAGTCAAATAATATTCCTATGACTAGACACATATGATATATATATATGGTTTAACAACCTCGGAAGGAATACTCAGTGAGCAATCAAGACTCAGCCCTGTGACCTTGAGGTTACACACACATATCTTTACAGCCAGCGCATCAGTGCTTTATATTAGATTATATAAAAATCCAATTTAATAATAAATTAAATTAAATGTTGTACATAGCTTTATCATTATAACCAATTCAGTGCCACAACGGAAAACACTGCAAAGCTCTACTGTCCATTGCAGCATTGAAAGACACACCAAATAGTTAAACTAAAAATAAAGTGAATTAATTTGGTCAAAAAATAAATAAATATATATATATACATACGGGTGGGAGCTTAGTGAGTGGGCCTCACCTCAGCCTTCATACCATGTGTAGCAGGGTGTAGAGTAAGGACATTAAGCCCAGGAGATGGCGTTAACATGGGAGTGTTAACTTTAAAATATCAGGGCCCAGGAGATCAGTCTTCTGGACCACTAAATAGGTCTTATACACTGGCCTGGGACATACCTATTTTATGGGTGGAAGATGATATAGGGCCCATATCTAATAACATTGCTGCTATGGGGGTATATGTTTTATTTAAAGGACCAGTTTGGGCACCATAACAACTTAATCGACATTAAGATGTTGTGGTGCCAGGAGGTATCTGGTGCTGGCTTACCTTTTTTATGAATCAGGAGCTACTGATTGGCTTAGAGGATCAACTGACAGCTCAAAATCAATCAGCGGCGCCCCTGTGCGATGCTACCCAAGCATTCCGTTAACCAGGATTTCAGAGAGCAGAAGGATGGGGGGTAGAGGAATCCGGCACTGGAGCACAGATTTTGGAGTTTAACCTCCTGGCACCATAACAACTTCATTTTGACGACTTTGTTATGGTGCCTAAACTGGCCTTTTAATGTAATTTTTTTCAACTATAGCTTGCATTAACATAAAGGGCTTATCTGCTCTGTATGTGTAAGCTGATCATCTCTTTTTATAGTACATATAGACGAGTTCTGACTGTTTCTACCACTCAGAGGAAGGTTTTAAAATTTGAGGGATAGCGTCATCTGCTAAAATGTAGCGAGTATGTAAGAAACCAGTCAGTAACTATGCTGTTATCAGCTCAGTTGCAACAGTGAAATTCAGCTTAAAAAAACACCCGTTACTTGCTATATTTAGCAATAGCTACTGTAAGGACTTGGTTGGTAAAAAGAACTTTGGAAATGAGCCTCCAATCTGCCAATATCCCTGGTTTGAGAAAATGTACAGGTTATTTATTGACAGCCAAAGAAATAAAACATAATAAACACACAACATACTAAGTGCTATCCAGTAACTAAGAGCCTCCATCTTGGCTTCCTGTCAGTCATTGTTCTAAACTCTATTCTTTGCACCATAGAGAAAGGAGTTCTTGTATCAAAGTTCTTGTTTCTGTTCCCAATTCTATTGGAATCCCAATTGCTAAATCTTACACATTTTTAACATTAATTTAAAAGAAGACAGAGCATAACGAAAAAAAAAAAAAGTTACAAGGACTCTCCAGTGCCAGGAAAACAAACCATTTTCCTGGCACTGCAGGCCCCTCTCCCTTCCACCCCCCATCCCATGTTGCTGAAGGGGTTAAAACCCCTTCAGTGACTTACCTGTATCCAGTGCCGATGTCCCTCGGCGCTGGGTCAGGGTCCGCCCACACCCCTCCCCCGCCTACGTCATCCGGCGGGGGAGACCTATTGAGCATGGGCGGCCGGCGGCGGGGGAGACCTAATGCGCATAACGGAAGTGTCCTCTAGTGACAGCCACTAGAGGAGGACTTAAGCCTTCAAGGAAAATATTGCAGTTTATGAAAACTACAATAATTACAGTTGCAGGGTTAAGGGTGATGGGAGTTGGCACCCAGCCGACTCCAATGGGCAGAAGTGGTCTGGGTTCCTGGAGTGTCCCTTTAACATCATGAAGTACGGTAGTTTCCAAAGATAGTTCTGTTATCTTACAGGTAAAGAACTACTCTATGGTTCTATGGGAAATAATGGACTTTTTCATATATTTACACGGAGACCATGGGCAGCAGGAAATCAATTCTGACAAATATCTGATATTAGAGGAAATGTGCTATCTCAGGTTTATTTCTATTGAAACTGGGGTTCATGAATCTTTAGAGATTCATTTTCCATTGAAGCAGCAGATTATATTGGTTGAAGTATTGACCTGCGGATATTACTGGAGATCAGCAGAAAATAGGCCATTAGACAATCAGTGATATAATGTATTGGCGGAAGGTTAGAGAAGAGCCTTCTAATAACCAGTTTTAGTGAATAATTTAATCGGTTGAAATTATTTTATATGAAGATAATTAGTAATATTGAAACCTTGCGAAAACAAATTAAAGTAATTAAAGTAATAAGTAACACCCAATGAACATGGTATACCATAACACCCAACATTTCACATGGATAAAGATGGACTCTTTATTTTTAGTGATGTGTGGGGGGGGGGGGGGAGTAGGGGTACTAAGAAATTTTAGGTGACTAACTAGTAAAACAATAACAATGTATCTTACTTACAAAGACTGAGTTTTAAACACATTTAATATAGTTTAAAGACACATTATTGTGATTATAACTAAAATTGAGCTGTGTTATACACTCAGTCATACCACACTCCTAAAAAAAGACAGACATGTGGATAGAAAAGAGGGACAGAGGGATTTGGGCCCAAAGCTGGGACTGTCCCTCCTAAATAGGGACACCTGGGAGGAATTGTATACACTTCAGATGCTGTATGCAAACATACACACCTGACTCTGATTCTTGGACAAATATGTATTCCTAATGCTACAGTGCCATGGACAGGCATGCCCTAGAGGTGGGGGGGAGGGGGTCTGCATCATTGTGGACAGATTATGGCCATTCTGCTATGCATGAATCTGGCATAAACACATGCCTGGCTAACTACCAGACATTTAACCGGCCCCACACTCAGCAGACCATGCAGACAGCTAAGCTCAAGCGCTCTAGTGCGCTCGGCACTGTTTTAGCACGTCTAACGATGTGCTTGTGCTGTGCTGCCTGCGGAAGGTTCCCTGGTATCCCCGGATGTGAGAAACCAGAGAACCAAAACAAGGACTGTCTAGATGAAATCAAGGCAATTGGGAGGCCTGTACTTCTAGTTCTTCTGTATGTCCCATGTGCAGGCTGTGTACTTCATTATGTAAAATAAGCTGCGGTATACTTGCAAAGGGTTTTTAGTGCAGCCACTGCCCTTGGTTGCAGTAATTTATTTGAATGGGGCCAACGCACTCGAAAACGAAGTTATGTGTGTGTGACAGAAGGCCCAGTACTTCATGCTATAAAGATAGATCATTAACATTTAAATGGCCTTGGAAGCAGAGAATATTCTCCAAATAGCTTTCATTTGGCTTTTCTGGGAAATTATATGAAAGGCATATCATTTCATGCTTCAGTTTATACGTATCTTCATTTTAACCGCTGTAATAAAGCGCATGCTATATTAAAACTCCGAATAGAATCTACATCCACAGCGATACGTTTTGAGATAACTCAGCAGAATATCTAGAATCTCTAGAATCTAGAATATCTAGAGTGTAATAATTGCTTAGCAATGTCAAGCGGGTGTCTTACAAGTTCAGGGCCCACTAAATGACATGTTAATGTTAACCGACATATAGCTGTCTCTCAATATCAAAATTCAAAAAAGCCTACATCTTTATAGTCTTAAAATTTTATAAATTGTTTATTTCTTTTCTCCTCTCTCTTTTTTTGTCTACAAGATTTCTTGACATGCGCACAGTCACTTCTCCGTCATAGTCGCTAACACCTACCCTGAACGGCATTAAGACACGGACACAGATTTTACTGTTGGAGAATATTTGGCCAAGCTTTATTAAATAATTATTTAAATTATAACAAAATAAGGTCATTGCCAACAAATCTTTAATAACATTTAAAACCACCATCCTCCCATACATTAAATATCCCTGGCAATAACCCAAAACAGATAATTACAATATAAATAACAGATAACACATATCATGGCTGTCCAAATGGTCCCATTTCCACCAGATTAAACAATAGGGGTGTACTGAGAAACCCCTACACCACCAGATTCTGAGCCTCTGACAAGTTCGAACCTACAAACCAACTGTAACACTGACTAATCCACACTAAACCTAGCCATGCCGCTTCCTATTCCATCTACCCCCCGATTTAACCTGGCTATTCTTGTTTTTTGTGAGTTTATAGTCGACTGCCATTGAATGTCATTTGGTATATAATCTGTCGGTTTTCCTTTTTTTCTTATGCTCTTTCATGAACTGTTGACCATTAAGCGGAGGTTTGTTGTTTAGCAGATTCCTTATGTCTCACCCAGTGGCATTTCGTTTTTATTCACTAGTTGTTGGAGTTTAAGAATGCAGTCACGTGCCTAGTGAATTTTCATATGCATAGTCTATTTACATATATTATTCTCTAACAAGGGCTTTTAGGATTTTTTAAGATTGTATGAGTCCTAATGTCTAAAAACGTTGCTTATATACATGTCTTCTAAATGCTTATTGCTGTTTTCATGCACTACCATCTCGACATGCCTTACTTGGGTCTTATTTTCTTAATTGGAATCAAGGTACGTGGCCTATTCATACAAGTGCGGATTCAGTTGTCTACATCGGCACAAAAAAACTAAGAAACGAAAAATTAAAAAAAATGTCCAAACCCTCACCTAACACTGGCCTTTAAAAGAAAATGTTTCAGAAAATAAAATTCACAAATTAAATATTAAAAAGCTTAAAAAAACATAAAGCAAACAAAAAAAAAAATGCTTATACTGCAATAAGGAGTACTAATCAGCAGGAAGGTGTCATTAGAGTAATTACCAGATAAACCAGCAGAGCATGATGACTGAATGTAGTAAATATAACGGAAGCAGGATACAGACGTACACAAATAATTGTAAACATATATTCCGATCCAGCGTCAAATGAAGCTGCCATAATTTTAACAATCCATTAACTGTTTTAATTTCAATTAGAAGAACCGTCAGTAAGATGTAATATAATCAAATTAAAGTTCATGAGCAAATCTAATAGACTATGGTCCACAGGCAATACCACCCAACTGTCCCTATTTAGGAGGATCAGTCCCTATTTTTGGCCCAAATCCACCTGTCCGTTTTTTCTGTGTCCCTAAGTATTGTTAGTGTGCCTGAGTGTATAGCAGGGTTCCATGTGTCTTTAAACTTCAATGGAAGTGTTTAGAAATCAATCTGTATCAATAGGATATATTCTTTTTGTTTTAAATTACATTTTAGATGCATACATTTCTATTAGTTAACTCCCAGAACAGCCCTGCCTCTGGCCACATCCCCACACACACAACTAAAATGAAAATGTCTCTCTTTGTCCATTTGAAATGTTCAGAGGTATGCACAACTGTTTGTCACAGTCTTGGTAATTAGCACAAGAGTACACCCTAATAGGTTTCTGAATATTACTGGTCCTATAGGAATCAGAGACCTGCTAACTAAAGGCATGGGTCACCAAGTATCACCATGTGTCGCGGCAAATAAAAGATTTATTATACAGCAAAGTACAGGACCATGCCATTTTTTCCACTCATGCATTTTCATTAAGATTCATAAATGAAAACAGGACTGTATTCATTAAGATGAATGATACATTGAATGATACACTGTGTCATAAATAAAAGTGTGTAGCATAGTATTTCTATGTTAACCAGATATATAATTTCTTTCCTTAGAGAAAAAATTAATATGACCCTGATCATTTGAGGAATTAATAAATATAGTGAACACAAAGGTATAGAAATCGGCAGCCCAAGACTGAAGGTGGCCAAACCTAACAATTGGTGGGCATGCTGGAGATCCACTGGTAACCAATGTTGAGGAACTAGTGCAGAGGACTTCTCAATTGCCCCTTGCATGCCCATAATAACGCATCACTGAGGCTACCTAGAGGCGGAATGTAATATAAAGAATCAAAATCGTAACTCGAGCACAAATTCCGCAATACTCTTTTATTAATCTACCCCGTTATAGCACAACATTGCAAACTGTCACTTTTCTCAAAGAAGGTTTACAAGGCACGCTCGACTTATGATTAATGTGTTGTAGCGTAAAACACTGAAGGCTTAGATGAAAACTTCTACAAAATGCTTATTTGCGTGCAACAAAGGATATGAAGGAAAATGTGTCAAATTCAAGGTTTACTGCTTCTACTATGGCTACTTAACACATTTCAGTGTGACTTTTGCCAGCGATTGGAAGTCTTTTCTGTAGGATATTCCACCAATAAATGTCCTGTCACTTGTCCAGGCACAAATTATGTTGCTTAAAGCCTTCACAATAAAAAAGAAACCAAAAAAAAACCCTCTGCTACTCACTAACAATGTTGAAATTCCATACACAATAAGCCGATAATGGCAGATAATGTCAAGAACCACAAATCAACAAGTAACAACAGCGAACAGCTACCAGCGAACAGCTCCCGCACTGGCGAAGACGTTGAGCCATTTTCTGAGAGGTACATGCTTTCATAGGAAGGGGCCTTGTTTAAATGGGGAAAAAAACAGCAATTGCTTGAAGATTATACGTGGCTAAAACCACCGTACGAAGTAAATCAGAAAGCAATAAAGAGGAAGGTGAGTTTGTGAAGGTCAAAAGACAGAAGCCGTCATAATTATCCTATAAATTTTAGAACATCCTGTGAGCATTATCAGAGCACCCTGCGGCTTTGATGTGAATTATTGTGTCCTGGACTGCAGGTTAAATTGATCTCCTTGGTACTGGACATGCCAGTGATGTATAAATACACTGCAGGCATCTCCTGGGCATCTGATTCTAAGATGAAAATGCCCTTTATTAAGATCACATGAGTATGAATTTGTGATTTTCTTCTAACACAGTTTCTTTTCTTTTTTTTGTAACGTAATGCAGAAGAACGTAGTACAATATAATCCCCAGGTAATTCTTAGTATGTCACAGAAAATATCAATATATCGAACCTGATGTTGGTTAAATGAGTTTTCTTGATAGGTTTGTCAATACCATATTAACACGTGAGATAGTTTTATAAGCATAGTGCTGACATTCTTTTTGCCCGGTGCATAATTTACGCTTAGGCTAATAAGTCTTATTTGCGGAGCAGGCTTAGAACCGTTACTCCTTAATAAAACAGGACGACCCTATTTGGGGTGAAATGTAACATTATGCCCTATCAGAAGATTGCTGGCTCGATGGTATTTCTCCATAATTTATAAGCTTTGCTCTCCCTGCTGTTATTGTAAATACAATGCCTGTGAATGTTTCTGTCTCACTGAAGAATTACATTAACCTACAATTTGTCGTGAGTGAAACAGATCGTTCAATCATAGATGCCGGCTTTTGGGATTAACCCATTAAATTACATATAGAAGACTTGTACATTTTTTTCTGTAATTTATTCTTTATTGGGTAGCTCAGAGTGAGATTAAAAAAAATTGTAACATATAACTAAGACATTTCAATTACATAGACTGTAAACTGGAGTATCATCAGTTATATCACCATTATGAAAATCACAATAAGTCAAATTACATAATGCTACTAAAACTTCATGGGAACATAGACATTGGTATCCTGTCTATAATGGGTGGAGGGTATAGAGACTAGCGGTTTTGGGTCTAGTTGCCCAGATGTAAATTGAGAGAAGGGGTCATCTTGAGAAAGTCTTCCTGTAGTTCAGTGGTTCCCAAACCTGTCCTCACGACCCAGCAACAGTCCAGGTTTTGCCAGTGTCTCCATTGGAATAAAAAAGGAAATACCTAACGAGCAGGACAGGCCACATCATGGCGGCGGACCACGCTGCATAAGAGGCGGAAACACTGCACAAAACATCACCAGAGACACACTGCACAGAAGAGAAGCAGGACCCGACCTGCTCACACGCCCCACCTGACAATACTCAAGACCAGAAGCCTACAATATCCTGCTATGTTCCAGATCCCCCTCGTGGACGTTCAGAGAGAAGAAAACATCGGGGCAAGAGCAGCCTCACATCAACAAGGTGACCAGCTATGGCCCAACCACGACCCTCACACTGGGCCCATGCACCAAGCCTCCAGAGTCGGAGTGGGATGATCACTATGGACTGCCATAAAGACTAATCATGCTCCTCAGTGCAAAGAAGCAGGTTCAGTCCAAAAAGCCCAAAGTTAACCCCCATTGAGTTAGTTAAAGCTAGTCACTCTTATTTGTGTCCCAGTTAATTTTAAATGTTAATCCACAGCCTGTACCCACAAACCTCACTGGGCTTTTAAACCCTGTCTCACTCCCAGGATAGCTCATTAAGTCCATCTACAAGCCTATTTTAAAGGGGCTATACTACAAAGTTACACATGCTATCTATATAACTAAAATCTAAGAAACTGTATAATTTTCCTTCATTGAAAACTAAAATGTTAATCTTTGTTAAAACTTATCCTTAAAAATGTGCCTGTTCAACGAATGCCACAACATGTAATACAAATGACTGCTAACTTACCCTGATGTCGCTGTTGTGGCGCACCAAGGCTACTTGTTAATTTTGTGCACAACAAAAATAAAGAATTAAAAAAAAAAAAAAGGAAATACAAAAAAACCTGGATTGTTGGTGGCCCATGAGGACTGATTTGGCAACCACTGCTGTAGGACATTTACTGTGGCACCACTCCATCAGTACTTAACCAGTTTATGGGGTGCTTAATTTTTATTGAACTATACAAGGGCCATCATTAGAGCAGTATCATCTAGGATTCTCTTGAAAGATCAAGCTGAAGCAGACTAAAGTTCTTCAAGACTGACAGAACACAACAAGAGCTGTGAGATGTCCAAAAGTCAGTCCATTAGATAACGACAGACCAAGTCTGATCAACAGGTAGGAAAAGACACAAATAAGTATTTCTTCAGGACTGGGTCCAGTGATTTGATATGAGCCACCAATAAGCTAGGTTTCTAAGACACCTCTATCTCAGAAACCGAGGAACCTGAATGGGGTTTTAATCTTAGAGATTGGAAAACAAAGTCTGATGTTTCTGAAGAAAGAAGATATTAGTCTGTACAGAATGTTCTAAATTAAAAAATAAATAAATAAAACTTTTTATTGTGTAAAATTTCAGGTTCCCGATTTCACATTAGACAAACTGTAGTTTGTGTATCTAATTGTGATAGCATAATTTAGGGCAACAAAATATCCTTTTTGTGTCTTGCCAACTATCATTAAAGGGAGACTATAGCCATCAGAGCAGTTTTTTAGTTTAATTAAGCACTTTGGGTGTATTTAGGAGTTAAATCACTTTGGTTTCTGTTTATACAGCCCTAGTCACACCTCCCGCACTAAATAAAATTGTCAAATGTTAACTTGCTTTAGAAGTGTATCATCTCCTACTCTGTAAATTGAACTTTAATCACACACAGGAGGTTCCTGCAAAGCAGGGGTTAAGGAATTCTAGATTAAACAAACGGTGCAACCTATAATATCTGGGTTCCTTTACAGGAAGTGTTTAGGAAGGCTGTGCAAGTGACATGCAGGGGTGTGTGGCTGTATAAACAAAGTGAATTAACTCATAAATAGTTGAGTAGAATTGAGCAGTGAGACCACAGAGGCTTTCATCTATACACCAAAGCTACTTCATGGAGTTAAAGTTGTTTTGATGCCTATAGAGTCCATTTAAGTATCACAAATTCTTGACTCAACATAATAGGAGTTATAATTCAGGAGAAGCTAGATGCATGCCATTAGTCTCAGTAATGTTTCTTGTTACAAAGATGGATGCAGTAAATTAGTAATTACCTAAAATGACATATTGTTTTGATAAATGTTCCATATACTTAGTACGAGTGTGCAGAAAATAAGGAGGACCTTGCAATATTTCCTATATATCAAGTGTCGCGCGAGTTATGGGAGAAGCCAGTAGATTAATAGTCTTTCTACCATATAATCAACTTCACAACCTGATTACATTCTGAGCAATAAACCGTTCCCGTGCTTTTCTAAGATCATCACTCTACTAGCAGGATGTGATCAGAATACATGGCACCATCAGAGGCAAAATGGATATGAATAAACCAAAATACTGTAAATTTTCCCTTAGCAACATGTCAATAAATACTTGTTTCTTCATTATTTTTATATTGTGTCTGATAAATGCACAAATTGTACAGGTAGAGACATAATGAAGAAAGTGTCCATGGATGCTGTATACTTGCATTTAATTTTCCAGAATGCAACAATGTTCCCTAAACAGTTAAACATCAGTGGGTAGATGAATAGATGATTAAATTAAAGATTTTGGCCTCAATAATATGCTGTATATTTTGCATGCTTAATTCTTAGAAGAAAAAAGAAATGTTTCAGTAACGTAAGCCTGCGTCATTTGCCACACCTTTGATCACCCCGTTTAATGCATACGGGCCAGGTTTACATAGATCACCTAGAAGGCTAGGTGTGACAATGACTCATGACGTGTCACCCAGGAACCAGTACAAGGCATCACTGCAAAAAATAAATATTAATACCCATGATGTTCAGGGGCCTGGACCTGCACTGGGGCATGCATGGGGACCCCGATGTACACTATTCAGTACAGCTGGGGAGATATTTCTAGTTCGCAAAACTGGACCTTGTTAACGAGCCGCACCTACCCAAGCCCCTGAAATGCCTGGCTGAGCTTACTGACTCCACGCGTGGTAGCGATGTACTGGAAGTAAGTGACTTCATATTACTTCCCTCCTTACTGCAAACAGAGACATGTGAGGAAAGAGTTGCCAAATTGCTACAGGAATTTAAATTTCCCCCCACCCCTTCTTGTCAAGCCCACACTTTGACTGACAGACGCTCACTCACTGACAGACGCACACACTCACTGATGGATGCATACACTTATTGACAGACACACACTCTCATATACACTGGCAAACAATGACATACACACATACTCACTGATTGGACACACTGATAGACAGACACACACTGACAGACTCACACTCACTTACAGATGCACACACTCACTGACCGACATATACACACTCACTGACCGACACATACACACTCACAGACACACAAACACACAATCACTTAGATGCACACACTTACACACACACACTTACACACACACATTCACTTAGACACACACACTCATACATTTACACCAACACTCACAAGTTATTATAATTTTTTTTATTTTAATTTAAATCCACCCAGCCTCACTGGGAGAGCTGGAGTAGATTACTTACCTGTCCAGTAGGGCTTCTGGGCGGGCAGGCAGGGGGCAGACAGGCTGAGTAGGAGGCGAGGGAGCTCTGATTTTCCTGCTCAGCTTCCTCGCGTGCCGCTTAGTGATGCCAGGAGCCGGTCTGACGTCATATTCCGGCTCCTGGCTGCATAAAGCGGCGCGCAAGGGAGCTGAGCAGGAAGAGCTCAGGTGAGCATGCTCCCTCGCTGCCCGCCTTGGGGGGCTCAAAAGTTCTTGAGCCCCCCAGGATACGAGGCAAACAAGGGATCTGCCTGGGTGTTTCGGGCGACTTTTTTTGCTGCCCCCAGCAATTGGCCACCCAAGGCAAATGCCTTGTTTGCCTCGTGTAAGATACATCCCTGATGGTAATGAGATTTTTTCCTGTTTCTGGTTTGGCATCCCTAGTTTGATAGACATATCTCAAGTTTAGGACAAGAGTTTGGCCCTTTTAGAGTTAGATAAATATCCAGCCTTTTAAGCACATATCTTAATCTAATAATCTGTTGATTTTTCAAACACTGTCTGACCCAAGGTGCATGCATATGGTTGAAAGATCATGTTGTATACTAAAGGTCTAGATGAGTTTCTCATTTTGTTTCGATATATTTTATTTTAAAAAAAAAATGTATTTTGTATTTAAATGTTCCTTTAATACTCAATAAATTGATTATTACATTAAAATATTTTTTAAGGTGACAATTATCCTTTAAGTTTAGGATTTGCCTTCTCTGGTTCTATACAAATCTCAATGAGTCATAATGACGCAACATGCAAGACTTAAATCTAACTATTATTCTATGGACATTACTGGACTATAGAATGACTGGCTTAAAATAATATTACATCCACGCACCTGGCACCAGCATTAAGTGCATTTGATACACTGTGACCTCATATTTATGCTGTAATTTTTAATCATCTTTAAATGCCTTTGGTTTTGCTACAAAAGAAACATGTGTTTTCTCTTAGTCGAGCCCCCTCTTCCACAAGTAACTTCCTTATTACATGTAGTCTAAGTATGTACTAAGCTCAGCCAACGAAATATCTGTGTGGGCCGAACTGTTGACATCACTCTCCCCCACAGCCAATCACAGACCTCTTATTATCTGCCTCCTTTCCCTTTAGCATGACTTTGAAATGCTATACAGATAATAAAAGGACAGTGTTCTCACATTGGCTAAGCTACATGGTTTACCTTCCAATCAGGAAGATGTTTTGTGAAAAGGGGAGGTGTGGCTAAGTGGGTGGAGTTATGGGAATATACTACAGAAAGCAGCAACCCATTTATCTATTTTTTTTAAGTAAATTTAACAAAATTTGAATGTGAGTGTTGATTTAATATGGTCCCAGGAGAAAATCAAAATGACAAAAGAATAGCCAAAATCAAGCCAAGGCTAAATAAGGATAGAATAATAAAAAAAAATAAAAAAAATTGATAGGCCAAGCTAGGTCAAAGATGTAACAGAAGAGAGGAAACGAGCACAGCATAAGATTCTTCTGAAAAACTGGATTTTGCTTCTGATTATTATGCAAAAATTGCTCTCTGACTAATGTTTCATAATCACACAATTTTACTGTTTCGTATAAATATTCAATGCAATTTTCTGTTGCCTTTGAGCTCTGTACTGTGATTTTCCAAATTAAGGTATTTTATCACAGTAATACCAAACAATTACCTACACTGCGTCAACTCGTGCACTATGTAATTGTTGTTTTTGTACCATTTAGCTTTGTAGTAGTAAAACATAATTTCTCCCATTGCATAAGTTGTAAAACTGTTGCATATTAAATATGTTTTAAACTAATGTAAAAATTGGGAATTTGCTGGACCCATGTAAATTATAACCAATATATCAATATAAAAAGCAGATTTGTGAACAATTCTCAAGTGAGAATTGTTAGGAGTTCAAAGTGAAGGTCAAATTAAAGGCCTAAGTAGTCGGGTTGCAAATCTGACCCAATATTTCCAGCTGGGCTATTCTGGTCTTAAATTTCAATGTCTTTTTGAATCTCATTTTGTCTGAATATATCTCAGATCTCTATAGGCGAACAATGCAGACGCTGAAAATGAATAGCTCCCTCTACTCAAAAACAGGTATGCTCATGTTATGTGGAAGACCCTCATACAAACATGGTCTCTTCAATGGGATTAGCGACTCGGAGCCTGAGCAAAACATATCTACAGTAGGAAATACTCCAGAAGGCTATAAAATTACCATATCTTGCCTAATACCTAGTATGCTCTTTAACCCCTTAAGGACCAAACTTCTGGAATAAAAGGGAATCATGACGTGTCACACACGTCATGTGTCCTTAAGGGGTTAAAAGATAATATTCTTGCTACCGTAAAGAAGTGTCATGACTAAACCTGCTCTATATCTTAGCGGAACCAGCGTATCGAACATGAACTACTCCAGAAGAATAAATCTAACATATAGTTACATCGCTGAAAAGAGACTTGCGTCCATCAAGTTCAGTTTTTCTCACATATGCTTTTATTTTATTTTTTTGCGACAATCTTTATTTTTATGTGACTTCAAAAAAGTCGTGACAGGCAGACAAAACAAGGGTTTGGAGTTAGAGAAGTAGACATGTAGTCGAACCTTAGGAAAAACCAGATTAATTGAATAACATAGGATGGTAAATAACATCAAAGGTGGGTTCACACACACAAGGATACTCTCTGTCAGACACACTCTCAGGCACATATACAGGTAGACAGTGCATCAATGTGTATATGTGACACTTTTTTGTTAGTGGGGCCTCATGTTTGCGTTTCGCCAAAGGCCTCATAAAGTCTAGAGCCGCCTCTGCTCTTCAGGCAGAGCATTCCACACCCTTATGGAGCTCATCTCTGGATTTGTGCTACAGAATTAGAACTAATACATTCTATCAATTGGCTTTTATCGAATAATTTGCATAAAACTGCTATGTACATTAAACTGAGAGCATGAAGTAAGAATCAAATATTTATATGCGATGATATATGTCAGACAGTTTTTCATAAGTATTGGATGCAATACAACACGTAGTTGCTGGCTGATAAATACTAGGTCTGATGACTGGCACAATTACTAATCCCAATGACTGACACAAATATATGCCAACTACTGATCACAGGTATTGATAATCTCAATAAAAAGCAGCAATGTGACACTGATAAGCATTTAGTATAGTGATAGTCACTAAACAGTCAAATACAGATCCCCCCTAACATCTTTGATTGACATTGGTAAGAGTTTTAAAGATTGACAAAAACAATCACTAACAGACAGACATTGATCACTATGGGTCCATCTGGAATCGTGCAGAACACATACAAGACTATCCACCACACGATAGCAAAATAAAATCGCAACTGAGAAACTGTGACTGAAATGTCAGAACAGTGATTTCAGCCTGCATTTTGCAATTCAAAGTTTAATTCGGTACAATGCAGATTTTAGCAAATAACCTTGCCAGCTTGTGCAGAACTATTGATAATGCTATGTATGTATACTAAATATATTGCATATTGTTAAAATATGTATGATAATATCCAGTGCATTTCTCTGACCAATATACCATGCATGCCAAAAACTATTTTTTTTCTATAAAAACAACTTATCGAAAGTGGTCTGGGTACAGTGTCCCTATTGCACTTTTGCATTTTTAGAGAAGCTGCAATGTTTACATTGCAGCACTAAGACAGCCTCTAGTGGCTGTCTACCAGGCAGCCTCTAGAGGCGCTTCCTGGATGTTAATGGACTTTTTGTCCGCTGGCGCTGGGCATCCTCGCGCTCTGCATGAGGACATCCAGTGTCAGCTATTTTTCCATAGGAAAGCATTGATTCAATGCTTCCTATGGGGAGGCCTAATGCACATGCCACTCGCTGCACATGCACATTAGGGCCTGCTCATCAAGGGATGTCAGCGGAGGCTGAGCCATGATTAGGTAAGTAACTAATGGGTTTTTAACCCTTTATTCATGGCCACAGATGGGCGGAGGCGGTGTGAGGGAGGAGGGCGGGAGAGGGAGCTATGGTGCCAGGCTTTGTATTCCTGGCACTTATAGTATCCCTTTAAATTCCAATGCTGGCTATATGAGTTTTATATAAAGATTCCGATCTTTACAAACAAAAATGAAATACTAAAAAGTATACTAAAAATACTGCGACTTTAAATGTAGCTAATGTAATGTTTCCGGGCATGTTTCAAAGCGGGAACTATAATTTCTCTGGAAGTGGCAATTCCTTGTTTTCCCACTTTAGTAAATATTACTGAATCCCTTACTTGGGTGAATAGCACATTGGATGTAAGTACTCACTTACCACCATAGAACTTCCATTTGAGAAGTGGCATCATTGTTACTTGGCCATCTGCATAAAAATGCTGAACCGGTGCTTGGCTTTGGAGCATTGCTTTTTTAGTGCCATACATGCGCATGCTCCTGTGGTTACAATACTGTAAAAGTTAAATTAATTTACATGGTACACTCAGCCAGGAATACAATATAATTTGAAAAATAAAAACAGATTAGGTAATAAAATAAATACAAATATTTAAACCCATTCCTAATGTTTAGTTAGTTATCAGGTTGTGCAATAACCTGACAGCTGCATTTTTAAAATATTCTGGCAATCTGACAGGCAAAACACTCGGTAAATAAATGGTCTAAAAAGTACCATCTCAAATGTGGGCTAAAGACCTACAATGTTTATTTTCTAGAATTAATATGGACCATTAGAAAAGAAAAATTAATTCGATTTTGAATGACACATTCATCGGACCGAATTTGGCGTGACCTGATGAGGTTCTGAATCAGCCTCATAGGGTTTCACCCAAGTGTCGTCTGGAATTCTAAGATGACGTGGCCAATAGTAAACAAGCCCTGCCTATTTATACTCACCTATCTCACTCCTTATTTCTTTGTTGTGGTTCTAGTTAGCCTAATAGTGCGTTCTTGTGTATTCTGAATCTGATATATCATTTTTGGCTGGTTTGTTTCTCCTGACCTCTATGCTCCTCTGACCTTGACTAGTATTCCATTTATCCAGGTTTCTCATATCCTAGACTATTTACCTTGACACTGTAAACCGTTAGTCCAGCAACTCTAAGGACCAGCACATGGATAGTCGCTCGTTTGTTGTGTTCTGGGTATGTGTGTTTTGGTTCCTACCATATCCTGACACTCTGTAAGAGGCGGAGGGATTGACCAAAACCGATGGAGTAAGGATCTGTGAGGGAGTGGGAATAGTAGGTGAGTGAGGCTTTATATATTTTGGTTCTGCCTTGCAATATATTTTAACCCCTTAAGGACACATGACATGTCTGACACGTCATGATTCCCTTTTATTCCAGAAGTTTGGTCCTTAAGGGGTTAAACAAACACAACCTTTGCATGCTTGGTGGGTAAATTAGTCTGCGCTGAGGAAAAGACATTTTAAAAAGGTTAAATTGTAAAGATATCATATAAACCATATTAATGTTTGACATTTACTTTCTCTGTCAAATCAGTTGCCAATATGGTACAGAACACAGCGCCAAGAACTTCAAAAATTGCATTTACTTTTTTGGGGGGGGCTAAAGAATGAAAAAAAAGAAAGGGAAAAAAAGAAAATGATTTTCCATTAAAGGGACACTATAGTCACCAGAACAACTACAGCTTATTGAATTTGTTCTGGTGAGTAGAATCATTACCTTCAGGTTTTTTGCTGTAAACACTGTCTTTTCAGAGAAAATGCAGTGTTTACATTACAGCCTAGTGATAACTTCACTGGCCATTCCTCAGATGGCTGTTAGAGATCCTTCCTGGGTCATGGCTGCCTAAAATGCATCCAAACATTCAGCATCTCCTCCCTCTGCATGCAGACACTGAACTTTCCTCATAGAGATTCATTGATTCAATTCATCTCTATGAGGAGATGCTGATTGGCCAGGGCTGTGTTTAAATCATGCTGGCTCTGTCCCTGATCTGTCTCTTTGTCAGTCTCAGCCAATCCTATGGGGAAGCACTGTGATTGGCTCAGGCCACCACTTCTGTTGATGTCAGCGGGGCAGGTCTGAAGGAAACAGGGACAAAGCCAGCAGCTTCAGGCTTTAATACAAGTAAGATTTTACTATATTTAGAGAGGCATGAGGGGACCAGGGTGACTATATGGTGGTTTAAAGCGGCACTGTCATGCCAAATCCTGTTGTTGTTTTTTTAACCCCCCTCCCGCCTCCACTACATCCAATTGACCCCCTAGTCACCCCCAAATGCCCCTAAGCCCCCCATATTACCTCTTTTTTATTCTTTATTTTCTGCCCCGATCTTTATTCAGGGCGACGCCATCTTTGTGTGGGTAGGTGAAGTCCCTGTGGGACACGTCATCTGCCCACACTAGATAGCGCTGAGATTCCCGCACATGCCCAGTTAAACACCTGGACATGCGAACGGGAATTTCATCTATTCATTCATTCATCAGACAGACGAATGAATGAATAGAAAAATCAGACGAACAAACGAACACTGAGTATCAGTGTTCGTTACGTTTATTACAAGGAGGGAGCTACCGGCACGCAGCTCCCTCCTTGTAATATGTAAAGATAGAAGCGGCAGGGAGCAGTGCAATGAGCTGTAGTGGAGTGGTTATGGTGACCCACAATATTTGACTATAAAACATAAGCAACAAAGGTAATTTAAAATATGTTTATACTATTTGTTTATCGGGCATAAAATTAAATTTTAGGTTTCTAAACCACTGTCTTCGCTCAAGGGATTGTGTTCGGTAATATGAATTGCTTTTTGAACAAGCTATACTTTGTATAAACCCCAAACTGTACAGCCCTGCTTAGCTCAAGGTCACCAACCCACAGCGTTGATATTAATGATGGACTGCTTTAGAGAGAGCAGGAGGATTAATCATAAATGAAATGTTACCTGCCTGAATTATAGTGATATTCTGGGTGGATTCATTTCTAGTACAGATTAATTCTCTGCCTATTCTGCAGAGCATGCATGGAGAATGATCTATTAAGCTCCTAGACACATATAAATATTAAAATGTGTGTTTGGAGTAAAACTGGGGAAATTCAAAAGAAAATAGTGTCCTGCATTTGAAGAGGAAGATTGAGCCCTCTGCAGAACGTGGAGGTTGGTCTCTAGTGGCATCTACTGGTGAATATCACAAACTGCATTGTTAACTGTTTCGGTTGTTTGTTAGTTTGGTTTTAAGAAAAATGGGAAAAATCTGGGTGTATTTTTAACAAATGCTACCTAATATTATTATTATGACTGGTCTTATTATTACTATCTTATTATTACTGGTAATTATATAACGACAGAGTATCAATGGTTAATGATCCCTAAGGTAGAGGATAATAATAATAATAATAATAATAATAATAACAATAATAATAATAATAATAGATATAAGGTTCCAATAAATTAAAATCTGTTATTTAATAATGTACCCCATTTTGTTATCTGCATAAGAGCTGCTGTTTCCACAAGCTGACTAATGTAATATGTAGAACTGCAGTACTTAATTGACTGTTTTAACATATTTAAGGAGATCTGACAGGGTATTAGCATATGTTAAACCAAGGCAGATACTATTTGAGCATTGCATTCTTGTTAATCATGTTCAATAGGCATCAACATTCGCCCTGCTGAAATACCAGAGCAAATCACATTTCATTCCAGGGAGCGGGGAAAAAAAAATGGTAAGATCACAACCTAACAATTTGTGCTATCGTAATTGAATTTTTAATTTTTTTTTTCCCCGTCTGTGGATCAGTGTATGCATCCCCCCCTCCCCCCCCCCCCTTTTTATAGCATTGCCTGGTGGAAAATTGCCAATAGTGAGCTTAAAATGTAGAATTATTAAATGCATAATTTATTAAATACATAAAAAGAACAAAAAAGAAAAACATGAAACGAAGACTATTCCTATCTAAGCAACTTTAATTATTAACAATTTTAAGAACTAACCTTCAGTAAAGAAAAACTGCAAAAATGTTACTGGCCCTAAATTCTTTATTTATCAAGGTCCTCGTCATATTTCACAAGTATGCTCCAATGGAACACGTCACATTGTGTTATAGATGCCATAGATACTGTACAGTCCACACTGATTGTTATGCATGTCACGAATAAGGGTTTAATTTGTATACAGCATGCTTGTCTTTATATTTAATAAATAGAGAAAAACAATGAGAATGTATACACTTTTCATCAGATCTTGGTTCCCCAAAATCCAGTGATTGTTCTGCACTCCTTTAGTACATGTTCCTTTTTGGTCAAATGAAGGACATTTATAACACCAGATTTCATAAAAGTTCTGTATTGGAGCAAAGCATTACCTGTTACTTGTGGGAACGTACTCAGAGGTGAAGAAATCTTTGTTTTGTGTGTGTGCATAGATCTGAACTTCATTTGTTGCAGTAGTACTTAAATCATTGGCTATGCACCCTCAGTGGGTTAGGTATGGGCTGCTCAAAACGTAGAGCTCCCAGTTGTATGTCAGCAGTAGTTGGAGCTCTACCTTTTCAATATGCATAAAGTGTAGTGGCACATGCTAAAATGTCCATCCATAGTGCCTCCAGACCAGGGTGAAACATTCCCAACATATCAATAATGATAAACAAATTTGGACCGGGCACATAGATGGCGTATAGGCAGCTGTTATTGGAAAACCACACAATGTTTCGGCTCCCAAAGGAGCCTTTATCAAGTTATACCTTTTTATCAAGTTCTACCTTTTAGCCACGTCACCCTGAATAAAGACTGGCTTGGAATCACTAATTTACTGAACCCTCTCTGAGCCAAACAATTAGGCAAGGACCAAGCAAGTTCTTCTTCACCAAGTGATGAGAATTGTTGGCTAGTTAAGAATAATATATAAACATACAAACATAGAAGCACACTCAAATGTATAACTACTTACTAATAGCCATTGGGTTTGTCAACAATTGGTAAGAGTTTGTTGTGATCTGCTATAATTACAAAAGTATTTAGATATTTGCAAAGCAAGCGTGGATTTTGGTCATCAGTACTGGTGCACATAAAATAGGAATGTGAGATAAAAAAGACACATTTACTATTATTTTTTACTAGACTCTCGGAATTATCATATGCTTTAATACAACGTGCCAAATGGTGTGTAATATATTTCAAAGAAATCAGTTAGGGTGAATTTTCTTCCATATAATATTGCTCGAGTAGAAAAACTGCAAATGCCTTGCATTTACTCTTACATAATTCGTTTAACCCCTTAAGGACACAAGACATGTGTGACATGTCATGATTCCCTTTTATTCCAGAAGTTTGGTCCTTAAGGGGTTAAGAAAATGCTATTGGAAATTCTATTGAAAATGTGTAGATTTAATTATTTATTACATGATTAGCCTATTCTCTAGTGATAGATATGGGAAACATAGGCCAATCTCCAGCTTAAAAAAAACAATTAAATCATCTACAACCCAGTTCCTTGTTCACGGTTAACATTCTGGGAAGTCCCTTGTCTATGTACTGACCTACTTTAGAGTAACACGTATGAGCTAAGCAATTGTATATCCCAATGAGACAGATACATTTTCTTGACGTAATACCATGGAACATCTCTCATCGACATACAATGGTGCATAGTAGCCAAATATATAGAATATATCCCCCAAAAACAGTTTCTGATAAGCTCCTCGTTTTTCATTCTTACTTTATCAATCACCATTTTGACTACACTACAACGGACATGTAAGCGTTTTAATTAATGCCTCAACTTTTGAAGAAAGAGACGTAAAGAAACGTTAACAATTAAGCTCAAAAGATGAAAGTTGTGAATTGTAAATAATCGGTGGTACCCAACATTGAGTCACCAAAACCTGACATTTCATGTCAAGCATAATGTTTCAAGCCCATGAATTATGCACATACTGTGGCAAATATAATCAGACGCCGATCAAATGTAACTCAATTGTATTTTTAAGTCCAGACGGTGTGTGACGAAGGCAGGATAGGAGATCCCATATGCTCAGCACACAATCACCATTCTGCAAATTGATTCTCCTTCGTTCCTATGAGATCTTTCATTAGCCGCCCTCACACATGCACTTGGAAGGGTGGCAAACCCTAATTAAAATCAGTTCTGCTGCTCATTAATATAAAAAGTGTTTGTTTCCTACGCAATTTTATTAAAACTAGAAAACAAGGGTGTTTGGCTATGTCTGTGAAAATAGATTTTCCCAACCATTCGTTCTGCCCATGTATCATTTATCAGAGGGAGACACTCTGGCAGTGCTGTGTAATAATGTCACGATTAACAAAGCTTCCCTTAATTGTATTAACCACTTCCTTTTAATTACTAGAATCGACATTGCCTTTTATTCATCAAAACCACACGCAATAATTATCTGCTTTAAACCTAGGGCTTACGGCAAACACTATTCTTACAGAGAAACACACAAGCTATTCTTGGGTGACACCAAAATATATATAAACAGGACCTGTCTCCTCATACACACATAAAATCATGGAATAGCGAAATAATTAATAAACCTCTAACGCCAACAGTCATAAATTAAACATTAACAGTTACAATGTAACTGATCATAACATTTAAAGAGCCCCAGAAAATTAACTTACTTTGTAAGATTAATAAAATAACTTATAAGTAATAATATTACTTCCAAACCCCTTAGACAAAAAGCCCCCCGTAGTCAAAAAAGCAGGCTATACAGTTTCTTTATAATGCATGCTGACCACTCAGTGTTAGATGTGCAGCTAATATACCTTGCTGTCTTTCACGTGCCCAGATGAAAATTCCGATGAATGGGAGATTTTGAGAGATTTGGACCTGTGGGACTGGCGTCGGACAGACTCTTCCCGGGCATATTTCACGGAGCCCGTGGCCCTAACCCGGACCTTGCTGGTGCTCTGCACGCTGTTAACTCCAATCATTTCCAAAGGTTCAGTTTGGAAATAAAAAGCAAAGGCAAAAAAAAAACGCGCACAGAGTGGATAACAAACAAAAATGCAACAAATAAATATAAAGGCACAACTGACACCTCTGCAGACTTGTCTGGCTAGTGATTCCCTTCGAAAGACTACGAGAGTCTTTCTATGCAGCTTGCAATGCAGGGGTGATCAGCATTTGCTTAAGATGCAAAAGGGTGCTTGTGCCAGCATCTTCAAATCTACTGTTTTCATTCTGCCTGTTCGTTCTAGGCATGTCTCACGTCACTGGCTGTAAGTTAGAAAAAAAAAAAAAAAACATGAAATCCAGCCTCTTCTCCACTCCCCCCTCTTTTGTCTCAAACACACATATACACACACACATTACACACAGCCTCCCCACTCCCTCCCTGATCTTCATGTAGGGACCAGTGGCTGCTATCCAGACAAGTAATTAATTGCATTCAAAATAACACTACAAAACCCTTCGGTTTCCAGCTCAGTGTCTGAATTCTGCAAATAAAACCCCTCAGTATCTTGTCAATATAAACAGCCATCACAATAGATAATAAGAAGGAAGAGAGCTTTGAATACATCACGCTATGTGAGACAAGGCACCCCTACCAGCAGAGCAATGCAGTGGAAAAAGTAACTAAACACTGTGTTGTGTAGGGTCAGACCTTTCCGTTGTATTCTACCATTGACCTACACGATCGGCTCTTCGTCACTTTTTATTTTTAATGTTAATCCTTTACAGTACCCCAGATTGCAATCATTGTATTACTTTATAAAGTCTTAAATGTGCCTTTTGATCGTAACAGGATGAAAAGAGAGAGAGAGAGAGAGAGAGAGAGAGAGAGAGAGAGAGAAAGAGTGTGTGTGTGTTTGTGTGTGTGTGTGTGTGTGTGTGTGTGTGCGCGTGTGTGTTTGTGTTTGTGTGTGTGTGTGTGTTTGAAAGCTAGTGATCTAAAGAGCTGGCAAGCTGGTATCAATATTAAAGTGCCAGCAATTGTGGATAATCACACATCACTACTTGGTGTGCTCAGTATTTCACCCATGCCCGTACAGAGGTACTAAGTGTTGCTCAAGCTATGGCATGACTTGTAGCTGTTAAAAATCTAGTGAATGAAAACATTTAATTAGCTAGCTCCATGGAAAAAATGGATGCATCAGGCATACAATACATTACTGTTTTACACAGGAGGTGTTCCAGTAGATACGAGGCCGGTTTTAGGTGACAATACGAGTAACAGCTCAGGTCATGAGGTGTTTAATAGTAGAATACTGAGGTGAAGGTGACAAATCTACACTTATAGAGAGAGCAGACAGCCACAAGGGAAGCTGTGTGCCATAGTTTGACAAGCACCCTGGCTCAGATTGGTGGGAGTGAGTGCAGTTCCACATATACTATTCATAGTTTGACATCAGAACATTCTGATCCACAAGGGCAACAGTCAACTTTACTATAAAACAGAATCTATATCGGGGTGCCCAAAGGGTAGATCCCCAGATGTTGTAGAACGACAACTCCCATGATGCTTTGCATGACTTTAGAATGACAAGCTGTAGTTTTAAAACATCAGAGGATCTACCTTTTGGGCACCCCTGATCTAGATCACTGTCTTGAGTTTGTCCAGTGCAAAAACCTTCTCTAAACAAATAAATTATCAGTCCATATTTTTAATTAGTCTTTTTGTTACTATTTATTTGACTTCCCCTTTGTTGTAAAAATTTAGCATGCGATCATTATCATTGTACTAAATCATGAATAATAACAATAACTGAAAAAGGGAAACTTGCCACATTTCAGTAAAAAAAATAAAAAAAAAATGGTATATCTAATTTTATGAGCTCTTTTCGATGTTTGTAAGAAACCCCATGATGCAATCAAGAAAGGCGTTCAAGATAAATACAATTTGAAAAAAAAAAAAACTAATCCTTAGTCTTACAAAACAGTCAAATCAAGTAACAAGTGGTTCAATAAAGTTTCGAGTTAAATGAACCTTAAGTTATAAATATAACTGAATTCCTGTGGTAATTGAATGGATTGGCCATTGCCACCCATAAGTAGTCCGAGTGATTGAACACTAAAAAAAAATTTTTTTCAGGGGTACTTTCACACATTTACTTTCTTATACTTTATTTTTCTACTTTTGGAATTGCAAAAAAAGTGAAGGACAAATGTAAAATTATTTTATAGACAGAACAATACAGAAGACAACTGCCATGGCAAAATCTATGCAAATTGTAATTTTACCTAACCCTTAGAGAAATAGGCAGGGGACGTGTTTTGTTTGTTAATGGTATTATAAATCCACAATTAATAGGACAATCCACAGTTAATCTGGTTACATATCTTCATCAGGCTGCAAACAGGAGGTGCAAACTTAGCAATACAAACCGTATTTGCATACGAAAACTGCCTATGTAACAATAGAATGTTTTTGTCGTTGTTTTGTGTGTTTTTGCCCTTTTTTCACATTTACAAAAGGTAAAAAAGGCAGACACTATTAACCCCTTAAGGACCAAACTTCTGGAATAAAAGGGAATCATGACATGTCACACATATCATGTGTCCTTAAGGGGTTAAAGAACAAGTGAAGAAGATAAGGTTTTTCTTTCTATGGACTAGATACTATTGATAAGAGAGATGTGTATCACTAGATAGTAACTGAAGAGCACTCTCCAACAGATGCCAATGGAGGGACTGCTAAGGTTACCAGTTATTGCACGTTTAGGTCTTGTAACAGTCTATAAATCTATAAAATAATGGGTTTTTTTTATGTGATATGGTGTTTAAATATCCATTAAATCATTGTAAATCATTGTGAATAATGTGAATTATGTACAAAAAATTGTGCTAACTTTTTATTTTTTTTATTAAAAAAAAATTCTGGCATATGTCCATTTTGCATCTATTAATTCTTTATTCCTTATTGTGCATCTTTCAACATTTTATTTTCCTGTTCTCTTCAGGTTTTTTTTTTTTTTTCTTTTTGGATGGGGAGCACCACAACGTTTTCTCTTCCAATGTATAAAAAAAGGTGCCAAAGTGCAAACCTTCCTTCTGATACATTTTTCTGCCTGTTAGAGTGAAACTGTGAATTCTATGGAATTCATACAATCTAATAAAACATTGACAAGTGTTAACCTTTTTTTTTTCTCAATTCTCTTTTAAATTTTCATTTATTTTCCATTTAAAGATTTAGGAAATGACATCATAATCCAGATTAGACAAGGCATAGTCAGGACAAACATTGTAGATGAGTTAGATAAATAAATGCATTTCAATTTCCTCTTTTCTGTATTCTTTCTGTCTGCTGAGTGCTAGGTGGAGACAAACAGAGTTTATGAGAAAAAAATGGCAGGGTGCAAAGATGTCTTGTCTCTTGTCTGCAGCTTTTACATGCCCTCCCCTTCTAGCCCTGCCCATAATTTACGTGACTGTCCAATCATAGACTTCCCAATGCAGCTCAATGAGACTTCTTTGCAGTCTTTTGCTCTAGGAAATTACAGACTCTTGAGTTTGGCTCTACTGACCTAAACAAGCAGGAAGTAACAGGGTTTCTACTGAAATCTTCCTTTTTTTTTTTTTGTCACATGAAAAGAAAAGGACACACTTTTCACACATAAAGCACTTCAGCAAGATGAAATGCTTTAGGGGTCTGATGTGCCCCTTTAATGATACAACCCTGTTTCAATTAAATTTAATAAAGCATTTACTAAGCTCAAACAAGTATCAATGTACATGAAGTAATAGTGCAGTTTATCCCCATTTTATAAATTGTAATTATTGCGGATGCTACATAAAGGAACATGTCATGGCCTTGGATCAAAAATGTCTTTCTGAAGGTCATTCTGATAGAGAGATAGTGAGCGCGCTAGAATGCAGAGACGCACACGCTTTATGGTTTTGATAGCTTTCCCTCCTGCAAGAGAGACCATATACATTTTATTACATAATTTCCATATTGTAACATGAACAGGAGGATTCTACGACTAGAGTGAAATGTCTCCAGCCAATCACACGGTCCCAGATTTATACTATCGTATTGTGTGCTCCCCACAGCTAGCTACGTGGACAAGGCAGATCATAGATATATCCCCGTGGAAACGGACAAAACGAAGACATTCAGGAGTGAGCACCTTTTCTATTATTATTTGCAACTGCATGTTTAGAAAGAATGAATGCATTAATGCATTTCTGCTGTCCTATGACTAGTAAAAACACAAACTCCATTATCACAAAAATGGTCTTGTCACAAATGTTACGCTGATTCAAAATATGCGTTAAAAGGACACTATAGTCACCAGAACAACTACAGCGTAATGTAGATGTTCTGGTGAGTATAATAGCTCCCTTCAGGCGTTTTCATGTAAACACTGCCTTTTCAGAGGAAAGGCAGTGTCTACATTGCTCCTAAGGACACCAACAAGTGGCCACTCCTTAGATGGCCAGTGGAGGTGCTTCCTGGGGCAGTGCTGCACAGTAAGCAGCCCTGACGTTCAGCGTCCCCACGCTCTGCATGGAGACGCTGAATTTTCCTCATAGAGATACATTGATCTAGCTGACCCGTCTGTTGCTGGAAATAAGGTGAGTTTTTAACTTTCATAGAAGGGTTTGGGGGGCAAGCCACCTAAATGGTGGGTTTAGCACTACAGACCAAGAGAACCATGCAAGAAGTCTAGTGTAAGACCATGCCTGGCCCTAATGTTAGATGCCAGTGTGGATGGTATTCAAGAGCGATGCAGTAAAAATGATAAATAACTTAAAAGATGCCTTTTTGCAAGATAAATAACTAGCGTTACTTTAAATAAGAGAGAAATTCCAAAGCATACATTTACAGTCATCTAAAAACTGATTTAAATAATTTTAATGAGAATACTAAATTGTTATGATTCTGAGACATGGTGTATGAAGTGGAGAAATTAGAGATTGTTTTTATTAAATCATTACGCTACAGGAAGCGTTCCCCTTTTTAAGAAAATGTTATTTAGACATCAATAAAGGTGCATTGCCTCAAGACGGGTGTTACAATTAACCAACATTTAAAAGAAAAAAAACTGAACAAGACACAATTTGTGTCTTATATTATTTCAGCAATGGGATAAAATATAAATTGGGGGGGGGGGGGGAGGCACAGAGTAATACACTCTTCTTGAACATTTTCTGTTTTGGAGACATTTCCCATGATTTCCTCAAGCAACTGTCAAGGGGTTGAGATATTTGAGCCAATCAGCGATCCCCAAAGAGGATGTTTGGGAGAAAGCAATGGGTGAGTGGTGTCACACACTAGATCACAATGCATCCAAGGGAGCACATGGACTTCCACAGCTAAATTAAAGGTAGGGGCTTTGTATTTAGCAATGTCTATTTTCCATTGGAAACAGAAGTCTGTCTGGCTGTGGTAATGTGCTTTATGACATCATCATGCAAGAATTCCAGCAATAAGCCTTGACCAAGATGCACTGTGGCTCAGAATTTCACCTCCTATGCTACTAGCTATACCTAAAATGTACTCAGCCATGTAAACGTCCGACGTAAAGGAGTGACTTCCTGTGGGAGGTCTTTACTGCTGTCTCTTGTCAGCCAATGCCTCGGCACGCCTAGGCATTGACTGACAGCTGGGGGAAAAAAAAAACTTTTTCAAAAACTGTTAGCACAATGTATAGATAAAACCTTATATTCAATCTAATAAGCATAAATTATTTAGGGCATGACAGGCGCCCTTTAAAGGACACAACCTTCATGCAAAATTGGCTTTTTTTTTTTGTTTAATTAAATAAGATACACACGATACATCTCAGCTGTCATGGATCATTGAAACAGTTAATGATTAACGGACGAGTGTTGTCAGATCATAACATGCGGTTTTTATTACTTTCTCGTTTAGTATAATTTAAGCATCAGGATTTAAAGTTTATTTTCTTCCTTCAAAGAACAACTAAAGAGATCACTACTGGCACCATAACCCCAACACGTTACTGTAGTGGATATGGTGCTTGAAGCATACATTTCCTGTCTATATGTAAAACCGAGAAATGTAGGGGGGAAGGAGGAGGAGGGGAGGAACAGCCAATGAATGCTCAATCAATGCTCCCCTCTAAAGCACATCACTGCCACTTGAAACCACTTGTCAACTGATAAAATTGAGAGTGACAAATACATATCAGTTCAGTGTTTGCTTTATAGATTACAGTAAAGTTTGTAAATTACAAAGGCAAGAAAGATGTTAGTACATAGCGACCCAAGATGCTACTGAATAAAATGCAAAACATACAGGGGCATTTTTTATATCATTAGAAAGGATAATACTGTATCGCGTTCAGCATAGGAAACATTGTTACAGCAATGGGGAACTTTTAAAGACTTTACCTAAAGTGATCTGTTAAGTAGATTCAGGCACTACCATTTCTAGTAACACATGCATACAAGGTGCGGCCAATTATATTCCACAGAACAGCTATCAAGCAGGGGAAAACTAGCAGGTATTGTCCCACCGGAGACACATTTTCTGATTAAACAAGTTCCCATTGATAGATTGCGGGTCCTTTTTCATCCTAATTAATTTGCTCGTGTTATTTGTAAAAGGGAAAAAAGGCTCACAGTAATGTTATTAAGTAGACCTTTCCAAAGCTATATTAAGGGGACAACATATGCACGGACTGACAAACCTTTCCATTTTTTTAATGCATAGAATATGCTAAAACACCAGGCAAAATATATAGCAAAATAAAAAAAATAAAAAAATACTGTTAAACAGTCACTAAATACCTTCACAACTTTGCATAGAGCATCTTCTATATGCTCTGACAATGGCTTAGAACTAACGATATCTGCAAAATACTTAATCAGATAACAGCTGCATTATGCTTACATTTTATAGAGCATTCCGAGTGATGAATGTGTGTGTCCACCCAGTATCTATCTCTAAAGGAGGAAAGCAGTGTCCAGCCTAGGTGGACCATCCTAGCTAGACTGTCCTAGATAGACATAGATCCCACAAGTTGGATAGCGATAGCAAAAATAATTTCTGTGCTGTTTGACATCCAGGTTGCAGACTTGTAGCTACAGTCGTTTTTGCGCATGGATGCTGTTATATGCCAATGCAATTTGTATTTTAGAATTAAACAAGGACCGAAACCATGTTTTCTTTTAAATTATTTTACTTAAAACAATGAGTCTAAAGCTAAAAACCTTCCTGTATATTAGCAGACGTGTTCTCAACGAGCTAAATAAGGAGGAAACCAACACAATATCTTTCAACATTAAAGGAACACTCCATACACAATGGCCTTTACAGCGCAGTGTAGTGGTTATGGTGTCAGGAGTGTCCCGTAGTTAAACTGTTTCAGAAAGGTTTGACTTCTTACCTGCAGTCTGTTAGGCACTGCTCCATGCATCCACTACTTCTGACAAGAAGCTCTATATATTTCTATATATTTCCCGTATCTACTTTTATCTCAGAGGAACAAACAACCCTCTTCCAGAGAGGGTAGGAGTCACCCATACAGACTCGACAGGCGCTAAACTATAGCTGAATTTTAGGCTCTGGTACATGTGAGTGAGCATTTTATAGAAAACATCTATTTCCACTTATATTGCACAATCATATATTGTAATGTGTGTCTTTGAGGTTTTAAATCCCTGTGGAAGTTTCCTGCGATGTCAAGTATAAACGAAACACAAGCACAATATCTGCCCTTATACCGCACAAATAATATTGTCACTTTAAAAAACTTTTTTTTAAGCGAAACAGTTTATTGCAATTTTGCACATTTAGCATATTTGTAAAATTTTATAGGAACTTTTTTCTAACCCATTTTGTGGTTATGTGAGCACGTGTAACATTTATGGTGACTAATGAGACACTGTGAAGTGCTACACTATGTTAATGTTCTGTTTTCTTTTTTTGTTGTTAGAGGAAGCATTTAGGAATGGGTAGCGGCTTATTGAATTAGCATTCTATTTATTTATATAGATTTCAATGAGAAATTGAAGCCCCTTGATATACCATCTACTTGTTTAACCAGAAGTTCTCTGTCTGTGCTAAGTCCAGCGGTGGAGATTGACAGTGCACTGTAGTTGTTTTGGTGCTTGCTGTGTCTCTTTAAGCACTCTGCCTTGAGAGAGCACCAATTTGTCTTCATAAAACTCCCCTTTGTCTCCTATGTTAATAATGGAATAGTATGAATCTCATCAGGAAAATGTTCAACTACAAACTCTCGATAGGCCTTTGTGTAGTATTTTTATATCTAATCAATAAGAATCATGTATACTTAAAACTAAGAAACAAGCCGCTCATGTGAAGTTAACTAGCGGTTCAACTGCACAAGAAAGCCCGTTTTCTCAATTCACGTAACTCAAATTACTCAGCATTTATATGCACATGCTCAGTAATGCCACTACCCTTGGCTGTAATGCAATTACAATTGACTTTTCAATTTGCATATTGAAACAATCCTACGCATTTCACCTCAACAGATCTTGCGCACCGTTCAATCATGTGTCGATCTCTTGCCTTTAGTGGAATAACATAAATTTGTGGATTTTAAGCCGGTGAGTTAACATTTATTAGGCTTGCAGTTTAGGACACATTTTTCTATGTTTGCTGGCTATCATGTGTTAATCTGGCAGCTTGAAACACTGCCTTGTCCACAAATATATCCACTGTTACAGACTTTGTAAGAAGCTGCTTCAGACAGTATACAATACTAATTTATGTTATTCAGTAGACACAGCTGTAAATAGCATGCTTTGGGTAAATATCCATATTAATAAACTATTATTTTTCTTCCCCTGACTCCCTTTTAAACGTATAGTACCCAAAAGGGAATTGACCATTTGTTATAAAAATGTTGTAAAGGTGACACAATCATCAATCTCATCCCATGTATTTAAAGGGACACTATAGTCACTCACACCACTTCATCTCAACAAAGTGATCTGGGTGCAGGGCTCTGTCCTTTAACCCTGGAATGTAAATCACTATGGAAAATTCTGGAAGAGGCCATTATTATTATTATCGCCATTTATATAGCGCCAACAGATTCCATAGTACTTTACAATGTTATTAAAGTTTTTTTTTTAACTATAAATAGGACAATTTCAAGAAAACTTACAGAAACGATAGGTTGAAGAGGTCCCTGCTCAAATAAGCTTACAGTCTATAGGAGGTGGGGTATAAAACACATTAGGAGAGGAAATAACAGTCAAATTAGGTGGGAGTGAAGCAGAGCTGGCGGAGAGAGTAGAGTGCTGCCCTTTAGGATAGAGCAAGAGACAGGTATGTGAGGTAGAGGTCAGTCTGGGAGGCCATAGGCTTTCCTAAAGAAATGGGTTTAAAGGCACTTCTTAAAGGATTGAAGACTAGGGTAGAGTCTGATGGCGCTAGGCAGGCTATTCCATAGAAAGAGCATGCCTCTTCGATGAGATAGAAAAAGGTAATTAAAACTTTTTTTTTAATTACAAACGGGGGTCGTGGGACCAATATCTAACAAGGGAAAGGGGCACTTCAGCTTTAGGAATACATGATTGTATTCTTAACGCATAGTTTTTCTTTGAATGGTTTCTCCAAACCTTTTTAGTGTCAAACAGAATAAAGCCCTATTGGCATTACTCTATTGATTCTCCATAAAATAAATACTCAAAGAGTTTTTTAAATGTAGTTTTATTCATCTTAAACCAACACCGTGTAAAGCTCCCCCGGCGCTGCTCAGTGCACCCCCGTCTGACAGCAAGGGGGCCGTGCAGAGGTCCAATCAAAACTGTATGAGGATTTATTTTTCTTCTACATTCTCTTGCTTACTGCCTGGTGTATTTTTATTATCTTTTTTCACAATAAATAAGCAACTACAAGGATTATCAATTTTATTTTATTATCAGCTTATTACTTTGGATTCTCAAGAGTACAATATATTGCTAATTTTTCATTCTTCTAATAGAGAAGCCTTTGATTGGAGGATTTAACAGGCTCAGAGCGTCAACGCATGTTTTGAACTCACAAAGGGAGGGGGAAAGGGACGGGGGGAATGTAGCAGGAAAGAGGGTCGGGGGGGGTAAAAAAATTGAGTTGGGGATAGGGATCAGGGAGGACTTTAATCAGCGTGGGTAGGAGGGGAGACAAGAGCTCTGCCTGCAAGGAAAAATCAGTTATCCTAGTTGGCAGAGTGCAGTGCGAGCTCACAATAGACGTAAAATATGCACAGACTTGACATTAGGCAGCCGTAACAGAGTTCCATTCTGCTTAAGTCATGTGTGCTGGGGGTACAACAAGCCCCTGGCACACAAGTGCTGATAGCCCTGGATGTGCTGCGTTTTAAGCTAAAAACACTGCTTTTGAAGGCTCCTACCATCAACACCGCTTCAAAAAGCAGAAGTGGTCAGGGAGATTGGAGTAACCCCTTAAGAACTTATCACACATTTCACTTGCTATGATATTCAGTATGCAATTGTCAAGTGTGCATGCCAGGTTGTATAATTTTTTATTTTATTATCAATCCTTTCTTTGTTTTGGGGTTGTTTTTTTGCCAAAAACAAAAGCATCTGAGTAATTGTCACAAAAACTCCAGATTTTTACACCTAACAAGTCGCAACCAGAGGAAAAATACATATATTACATAATAAATAATATTCTAAATAATATACGTTTTTAATAATTATATATGAATGTCATCTGAAGGATGTACCTCGGAAAAACAATGACATATATAACAAAGTTTGACCAGGAACTGTTGTGGCTTCATAATATCACAGGAACAGCCATATTTGTGTGAAGAACCTGAGTGAGCAATTCTAAGCCTGCAGAGTTATGTCAACATTGGGACACGTTCTAATATAAGGTAATTGAGTCTCTATGTGTAAAACAATAGCAATATAAAGTAATATGATATAATATTTACATACTGTCTAATACAAATTTACATTTGTGTTAACGTCCTATTTTCGAGTCATTTTGAAATTATCTAGCAAGAAAGAAAAATATAATTGTACAGGTTTTTTTTTCTTTTTTTACAAAATCATATTCTGTCTCTCTAAAGCCAACATTTTAACACCTGTCATTGTCGTATGAATGTAGAAGATTGTAACCATAGCTACAAATTTCTTGGAAAAGAAAGGTTTGAGTGCTATACAAACCAGGTTAAATTAGCCATAATGCTGTGTGGAATCTTTACAGAAATGAAATGCTTTTTTAACGATGCAGAACATTTGTATTTTGCATTTCTTTCAATATTCAGTATTTTACTGAACAATACATACATTTTGAAGCAACCCATTGCAGATCTAAAATCAAGATTGGGTTGGTCCAAAGATGCCATGTTGTCATATGCTGTTACATTATGTTGCATTCCAGTCCATTTAGTGCTATAAACCACATGTTGTGCTATTTTACTAATATTTTTAATCACCCCTGTATTTAATATTCAAGTGCAAAAGTATGTGGTACCTTGACTCTGATAACAGTCTTCACCCCTTGTGATATTGATCACCACTTATCTAAGAGAGGAGCCATCGAAAGGATGTAAGGAAGTCACAAAGTCAATAAAAAAATTCCAACGTAAGTCAAGGTGCAGGTATTGCATAAATCTAATATTTGGTATGTGGTTTACAGAGGTGTATTGATAGTCAATTATTCTGAATAATAAAGGGACACTATAGGCACCCAGAAATGCCTCTGACAACCACTAGAGGCTTTCTGAGGAAGTAGTCGATTAAAACATCTGAGTCAATCACCTTTTCGCCATCATGTGCATCATGCAACTTGCTCCCACATTACAATTAATTCATTTATCTACAAAAATGTCCATGTATTTATAATCACGACTTCTGTAGATAAATCATTTGGAAACGTTTCTAACAGTTTTGAATCATTTAGAAACTTTATTAGATCTAAATTGGAAAAAGGAATAGATATCATTAAATAAAATATAAATTCTAATGCAAAGTCTGTCTAATACAAGCATTAGTATATAATGAAAAATAGATGATTTAACTTTAAAAAGATGGAAATAATCAAAAGTTTAATTTTTTTTACAGGAAAAATGCAAAGACCGATAACAAGAAGACTGGGCAAGCAAAGTTTAGTCCGTATATATTTTTTATTTCCTCATCAACACCCTTACTTACAGAGTTGTTTGGTTATATTTTTTGATTATTTATGACCCGCTCATCCAGATGGCTTACAAAAGAACGATGTGAAGTTGCTGTCAGTTCCAGTCAACAGCTCTATCAAGTCGGATTGATTCTTGACAAATGTAGTCACGAAAGATGCAACTCAAACATAGTCTATCTGAAAGGCCTCTGTCTGAGCCAATTACTAAATATGACGGGAACGGGAGTTACTGACTGCAAAATGTATAAGTATGTTGGGATTCAGCTTGTTTTTGAACATTTTAATTGATAGAACGCTGATAAGATACATAACAAATAAGAAAAAAACTAAATCTGATTTATTATTACATTCATTTTCTTTTCGTTCGACCTATGTGACCTCCTGTCTGCTGAGGCCCCATGGGATAATATATTATTCCGCTGTCCTATAAAGAGAATACTCAACTCTAGTGAGATATATTATCAGGTTTTATTTATTTTATTCATCAGAAATGAATGCATCTAAAATATTCTCTAAATTAAACAGAGGCACCAATGCATGCAGCATATGGGTATATAAAGCCCATTAGACGAAATCCAATTTACTGGTGGAATTTCCAAGTGCGTTAGTTAGGAACGTTAGTCAATACATAATTACTCAAAGATCATTTTAAGAAAAGGATATGTAGCTGGATTCATGTTGAGGCATGAATAAAAAATGCAAAATAAATGTTCTCTATATTGATTTGAAGAGGAAAACAAATTATGGATAAGAAAAATAAGCATTTTAATTTATATCACCAACAGTCCATCGCTGGATGGCAGATATTTCTAGAGGGTAGAAATAAATGAAATAAATAACATTTGAAGAAAAAATATAGGAGATATCAGAAGATGTCAACGGATCAATGGATTTTAAAACAATTTTAACAGTTGGGTTTATTCAATAGTAAGTTTGTAATCATCGGGCAACATTTAGACCATATTAGCCAAAACAGAATAAATATCAGCATAGGTGCTTTTGGCATTTAACCCCTTAAGGACCAAACTTCTGGAATAAAAGGGAATCATGACGTGTCACACACGTCATGTGTCCTTAAGGGGTTAAAAAAAAAAGTTACTATTTTGGGTTAAATTGTATAGGTCACAAGTCAACTGTATGTTCAGTTAAAAAAAACACTAAATGAAGACAGTGTGTGAATAATTTAACTCTTTAAACGAAAACATATAAATCAATGTGTGCGCCTGCCGTGGGGCTCGAAATAATTTACTAAAAGGGTCTGCTTTTTAGAAGTATTCTTCTTCTACATAATCGAATTCCAAAAATGATTTATATTCACAGTATTCATTAGGCAGGATTTTACTGACAACCTTAAATCAAATTGGCTTCTGTGCCTGCCGCAGATCACCCCTGACCTTGCCTTATTTAATGGAAATATCAATGAGCAGCGCATATTAGGATGAAATACAGTATAAAGATATGAAAAAAATACTCGTTTGAGATTATCTCATCTGTATTAAAAGGAGTTTGTATGTACACACATCAAAGATGTTTGGTACCAAGCAGATCCTACCCTAAGACAAAGAGAGACAAATGCACAGAACAAAACTGATTTGGACGTTATTAATCGGGGACACTGAGAATTAATAAAGTGCCTCAGCTACGGCTACTCGCTTACTTCATAGTTTTTTTTTTTTTTAAAGAATAGAAGGCAAGTATTTAGCTAAAGGCAACAATAAAAAAAAAAAAACAGCGTTCTTGTAAAAAAAAAGTCTAGATAGGGGACTAATGTTCTGCTAGACTTGCTTATTTCTCTGGTGGACTCAGTTGATCGGAGACAAAAAGCGTTGACAGACAACAAACAGCACTTGAGCATCATACATCGTGTTTAACATCAGAGAAACCTTCTAAAGGACTTACAACTGTATATCAGAGATACATTCCATAAGAATTACATTGCAGGAAGACAGGGAAATAGGGTCCACCAAATTTATGTAATCTCCCCACAATGCAACAAGTTCCAGACCGCTAAATACACACTACACTACAGCCACATAAAGAGCATGTGATTAAAGAATCATGTCACTTGCCGCTACTTTATCAAAATTAAATATTTAATTGCTTAAGGAGGTGTTGCATCCTACCTCCTGCTTCCTTATACTTAATGATTGGCCCTCAAATAGAGCAATCCTCCCCAAGATGCTGACCACATGAATGGAGGGACATTTGTCAATTAGTTACTATATTATTTTGGCAAAGTCCTAGAGTTGGCACTCGAAGAATAATTTAGACATCTACAGTATATGAACTGCTGTGATAAAAGGCCAGGAGAACCACGTGTTGATGAGTTCTCCTGCTCTCCAGTCACCTGGTTCTTAACGTTTTGTAGTAAATATTACTTATGGACAAATGGAATGTTAAAAGATGTAACCAAAAAAAATATCTAAATAATAGGACTGTGATAACATGTTGAGGATGTGCTTGCACTGTGTTTTGTGAGAACACCAAGACGCAAACCCGGGACCCAACAATCTGGACACTCCTAATGAATCCAAGACTGTTGAGATGTATGTTGCAGCAAGAATGTAGAACTTTGCTACTCCAACCAGGTATAGTCATGTTGCAGTTTTCAAAGCCCTATAAGTTCCAAGTGTGACAGACAACTCTTCCTGTAAACTTGCCTCTTAAATGTAAAATTAATTCGAATCTGCAGAATTTAATGGTAGTTCCACCGAATCCTATTCTGCTCAGTAAAAGGCAAAATATTAAGAAGTAATAGCGACTTCTGTTCATTTGTCCTCTTATGTTTTTCTGCCATTACAAGGCATATAGAACCTAGCAATGGTCACTGCTACTGCAAACCAAGAGAGAACAGATTATTATGCACTATCAAAGGCAGAGGAGCGTGGCGGCCGTACAACAAATGCATTCCACACAGACTTCGTTAGATAGGAGACTCCCTGGCTGCTGCTGGTACACTTTGTTTAATGAAGTTTGAAACATACTTTACCTATAGAGCTGCAGCAAACTGGTGGCACACATCCATTGACATAATTGACCAAGCTCCACCTAGTCAACACTTGCATAGTTGGTCCCTCAGTGATTAGAGAATCAGATACAGTGTTAGAGACCCCTAGCACTCAAGATGTTTGTAAACTGCATTTTCCATAATGCTTAACGAGAACAAACATCATGAGTGCTAAGGGTAACCATCAGCAAAAACAGTCTCTGAGAAAAGGGGGCATGGAACCACTAGGCTTCTTATAACTAGAGGTCTGGTTACATGTATATCCACTGACACCATGACATTCCAATACTCTAACTACGGAACGTGTACTTAAAGTGGCCCTGTCACCTCAAACGTACCTTTATTCTATTGTTTACTCATCCCTTCCTCTTTCAGAATCTGATTTTATTTTCTTCATTTCTAATGTAGTTCTAGGGACTATTTTGTCTAATCTATTTTTCGTACGTTTGACAATCTTGACAAACGGTAAAGCTTAAGGCAAGCTTCAGTGCCTTTGCTAATTGACAAAAAAGGAATTGTACAATATATTTTATAAGGTGATTGGTCCATGCTGTGTAATGAAACAATTAACACTATCCACACCTTCACGGTAGAATAAGTGTGGTAAAAATTATCCTTACTATAATGTCACATCAGCTTTAGACTTCATACATTTTGGATGTTTTGATTATTCTTCCACTGACCGTTTATTGCACTTTGCTACAAGAATACGGAAATGAATTGACAAATGTCCCTTCACATTATCAAGATTCTCAAGCGTAGGAAAAATACAAAAGACAAAGTAAAGAGAAATAGGTCAGAAATAAAGAAAAGAAGAACAGATTCTGAAAGAGGAAGAGAAGAGGATTCAAGGAAACAATGAAGGGTAAGTTTGAGGTGACAGGTTAACTTCAATATGAATTCAATAATAGAATGAAAGTTAAATTATTTTTCAGCATATCTCAGCGTGACACCGTGTATATTCTACTAACATCTTTTTCAGAACAGTATGGCCATTTTTTACCACACTAATTCTACCGTGGAGGCGTGGATAGCGTTAATTGCTCCATTACACAGCATGGGCCAATCGCCTTATAAAATTGTACAATTTCTTTTTTTATGTGTATTTTCTTTCAAATAGTAAATGCCATATCTGTGTGGTTTCCAAAGAAACAGTTTGCGATTTAATTGTACTGTTGCCTATTCTGAGAGACGTACAAGAACTTTAAATAGATCACGATGACACGGGTATATTTATTTGGTTGTATAGTACCAAAGGAGCAAAATGAGGTACTTTGAGTGGAGGCATGACACAATTCCGATTATCATTATCAAATTTAAGGTTAAATTACCTCTCCATAGCTGGAAACAGTCAGAAAGGAAAGAAGACCCAAAAAATGCTAATAACATAAAACACCATCTCACCCTTAAAGTAGAACTGTCATACATAGGGTTTCTGAACCACCCAATAGATAACTTTTTTTTTCTTCAAATGTAATTTACAATGCATAGCAATCGACTAGGACACACTTTTATTTACAGTGACCAAGATGGGGCTGTGCTTATAAAGGCTGTATGGAAGTAAGCACACAATTATGGGACTAAGGAAGCAGTAGAGGAACGAGCAGAAGCGTTTTAAGTTCAGTCAGTTCTGAAACTGAATTGAAAATGTTCAAAACGTTCTGATTTGGAATTATTCGGCTCAGCTACAGTGACAGCTTGGTTCTTTTAGCCTAGCCTAGATGTTAGAATTTCTGCAGTGTGGTGTTTCACATATAAAACCTGTCAGAGCAAGTGATATACAGACACAACAGCTCCCAAGTGTCCCTATTCAGGAGGTATAGTCCCTACCTGGAGCCCAAATCCCTCTGTCCCCTCTTTTCTATCCTAATGTCCCTTTTTTTAAAGAACTCAGTATGCTTGGTGTGTCTGAATTTATACAAGAGTTCCACAATAATAATACAGTGATGTGTGTTCTAAATTACATTTTAGGTTCATAAATTGTTATTGGTAAGACACCTAAACTGTCTCGTAAGAACCCCGTCCCTGGCCACACCCACACCTCTAAAATTAAAGTGTCCCTCCCCATCTGAAATGTCGAGAGGAGAGGTGTTATAAGCATTCATTGGCTATGTGTCTGTTAGTCCTTACTATATCTAACAGGAAGACGACTCTCTACATGAAGGAATCATTACCCTGGGAAAACAAGAAGTCAGTTTAATCTGCTTCAGAACCAGAAAAGGGCAAATTTATTGTCTATGTGACAGTTTAAACATGTTTTTGGTTCTGAAAGTGTCATTGCAGACACCCAAAAGCTTAAACGGAAACTATAGTCACCAGAAAAACTACAGCTTAATGTAGTTGTTCTGTTGTCTACTATCTGTTCCTGTAGGCTTTTTAATGTAAACACTGCCTTTTCAGATAAAAGGCAGAGTTTACTATGCTGCCTAGGAACACCCCCAGTGGCAGTCACTCAGACGGCCACTAGAGGTGCTTCCTGGGTCCAAGGGCAGCGCGTCCTATAGGCCGATTAGGCAGGTCCCTAGGGTGCTTCTCAAGGGGAGGAGGGTGGGCGCCAGCAGCAGTTTTACTGCTAATTTGGACTGCCCGTCTATGTGGGACAAAGTCTGTAGTGTGTGTGTTTTAAATAATGTGTGTCAGTCTGCTTGAGTTAGTGTGTGTGTGTATGCTTTGATCAGTGTGTCTGCTTGAGTCACTGTGTGTGTGTCTGCTTGGGTTAGTGTGAGTCTTCTTGGGTTAGTGTGTGAGTGTCTGCTTGGGTCTGTGTCTTTGTGTCTCCTTGGGTTTGTATGTGCGTGCTTGGGTCAGTGCGTGTGTGTGTGTCTGCTAGGGTTAGTGTGTGTCTGCTAAGGTTAGTGTGTGTCTGCTTGGGTCAGTGTGTGTGTGTCTGGATCAGTGTGTGTATGTATCTGTTTAGGTCAGTGTATGTGTGTCTGCTTGGTCAGTGTGTGTGTCTGTTTGAGTCACTGTGTGTGTGTGTGTGTGTTTGTTTGTTTGTTTGAATCAGTGTGTGTGTCTGCTTGAGTCTGTGTGTCTGCTTGGGTCAGTGTGCATGTGTGTGTGCTTGGGTCAATGTGTGTGTGTGTGTGTGTGTGTGTGTGCGCGCGCTTTGGCTAGTGTTTGTGTCTGCTTGAGCCAGTGTGTGTGTCAGTCTACATGAGTCAGTGTATGTCTGCTTGGGCCAGTGTGTTTCTGTCACACTGCATGAGTCAGTGGCTTTGTGTGTGCATTGGTCAGTGATCGTGATGAACATTGATTGTAAGTGAGTGAATGAGTGTGTGCGTGAGTGTGTGTATGTGTGTATCCAGTGGCGTACATACCGGGGTCGCAGGGGTCGCGGCTGCGACCGGGCCCGGCCCACCAGGGGGCCCGGCCGCCCTGCGACCCAGGTATGTACCCACAGGGCCAGCCTCTTCTGCTGGGGGGCCCAGGAGCTGGCCACCTCAGGGCCCCCCGAGGCTGGCCCTGCTGTCACCCGGCTGACGGGCGCACAAGGGAGCACTGTCCCCTGAGTGCTCCCTCTTCAGCTCCCTCGCGCACCGCACTGAAACCGGAACCGGAGCCGGGAGCTGAAGAGGGAGCACTCAGCCAGGGAGAGTGCTCCCTCGCGCCCCCGCCAGCCGGGTGACAGCAGGGCCAACAACACCACTGGACCCCAGGGAAACCCCTCAGCTCTCCCACAGGTAAGGAGGCTGGGGGGGATTAAATTTAAAAAAAACAAAGTGTGTTAGTGAGTGTGTTAGTGTTAGTGAGTGTGTTAGTGTTAGTGTGTTAGTGTGTGTGTTAGTGTGTTAGTGTGTGTGTTAGTGTTAGTATGTTAGTGTGAGTGAGTGTGTTGGTGTTAGTGAGTGTGTTAGTGTTAGTGTGTGTGTTAGTGTTAGTATGTTAGTGTTAGTGAGTGTGTTAGTGAGTGTGTTGGTGTGTTAGTCTTAGTGAGAGTGTTAGTGAGTGTGTTAGTGTGTTTGTTAGTGTGTGTGTGTGTGTTAGTTTTAGTGTGTTAGTTTTAGTGTGTGTGTTAGTGTGTGTGTGTGTGTGTTAGTGTGTGTGTGTTAGTGTGTGTGTGTTAGTGTTTGTGTGTGTTAGTGTGTGTGTGTTAGTGTGAGTGTGCGTGTTAGTGAGAGTGTGTGTTAGTGTGTGTTTTAGTGTTAGTGAGTGTGTTAGTGTTAGTGTGTTAGTCTGTGTGTTAGTGTTAGTGTGTTAGTTTTAGTGTGTGTGTGTTAGTGAGTGTGTTAGTGTGTGTGTGTGTGTGTTAGTGTGTGTGTTAGTGTGTGTGTTAGTGTTTGTGTGTGTTAGTGTGTGTTTGTGTGTGAGTGTGTGTTAGTATGAGTGTGTGTTAGTGTGAGTGTGTGTGTGTTAGTGAGTGTGTGTGTTAGTATGTGTGTTAGTGTGTGTGTTAGAGTGTGTGTTAGAGTGTGTGTTAGTGAGTGTGTTAGTGTTAGAGTGTGTGTGTTAAAGTGTGTGTGTGTTAGTGTGTGTGTGTCTGTTACTGAGTATGTTTGTGTGCGTCTGTCACTGAGTGTCTGTCTGTCAGTAAATGTGTGCGTCTGTTCATGAGAGTGTGTGTGTGTGTGTCTTAAGCACTTACCTTTCTCCAGCGCCGGACTCCCTTGGCGCTGGGGATCTCTCCGTCCCGATCCGCCTCTCAGCTCCGAATGCACATGCGTGGCAAGAGCCACGCGCGCATTCAAACCGCCCATAGGAAAGCATTACTCAATGCTTTCCTATGGACGTTCAGCGTCTTCTCACTCTGATTTTCACAGTGAGAATCACAGAAAACCCTCTAGCGGCTGTCAATGAGACAGCCACTAGAGGCTGGATTAACCCTCAGTGAAACATAGCAGTTTCTCTGAAACTGCTATGTTTTCAGCTGCAGGGATAAAACTAGAGAGACCTGACACCCAGACCACTTCATTGAGCTGATGTGATCTGGGTGTCTGTAGTGGTCCTTTAAGTGTATGTGTTTATGCAGCCCTGCGACCAGGTGCCCGCCGCCATGTGTTGCGGCCCCAGCCCCGGGGGGGCCCACGGATCAGTTTTCGCACCGGGGCCCCATGGGTTTTGTGTACGCCACTGTGTGTATCAGTTACTGCATTTGGACACAAAGGACCATTTTAATAAAAAAAAAAATTATACTTTTAGAGGAACACTATAGTGTTAGGAATATAAACCTGTATTCCGAATACTATAGTGTCTCTGTCCCTACATAGATTCAAGCCAAAAGCGAATGGGGTGGCAACATTTCTTTTGCCTAAAGAGGCAAAAATCCTTGCACTGGCCCTGCCTGGGTCAGTGCAGCACTGATGTTCAGCATCACCACGCTTTGCATGTAGGCACTGAATGTTTCTCATAGAGATGCATTGATTCAATGCATCTCTATGAGAAGATGCTTATTGCCACAGCGCATGAACTATAGCGTCCCAATGCATTAGATTAACGGAAATCATCAAGTTTGATGATCTCAGCCATGAAGGTGGAAGGGTGGCAGCGTGGCGCTGGAAAAAAGGTGAATAACATCATGTTTTACTCTGCTGAGACGGGGGCTGGGGACCTAAATGGCACGATTAGAACTATAGTGTCAAGAATACATGTTTGTATTCCTGACACTATAGGGTTCATTTAATAAAAGCATACAGATACAGGCATGGTTTTATTAATTAAATATTAGTTTATATTAATCACAAAACATTAGTCTAGAGCTGGAGTTAAATAGGAAAACATTACCAAGCAGTGCCAACAGCTGTGGTAGGAGAATTCTTCCATATTATTTATTTTTATCTATATTTTGCCATTTTCTTTATAATGTCTACAATTCTCTCTTTAGTGAATAATCCTCATTAAAATATTATTTCAGGATTATCTACTAAAGTGAGAGTTCAAAGTAAATTCAAAGACAGTTTCATATTTAAGTCCAGAGTAGACAAACTAAAAGCATAACTGACTTAGAGAATGTTTCTAGTTCAGCTTTTTTAACCTTAAATTTGAAATGCACTTCGAATTCTCACTCTAGTGAAAAACCATATTTGACTACATGGAAATCCTGAGTTTTATACAAGGTTATTTCCGTTTAATCTTTTTACTGTTGTATGTTAACCTATATTTATAAACTATAAAAAAAAGCTGCTTTACGAAAATGACTTTGAATCTAACAAGGGGTTAACAATTACCAATTTCATAACTGCTAATCACCAAGTTTTCAAATGTATTCTGCAATAGACAAAGGCCACATTGCGCTAATGTCATGGTATCTGCAAAGCTGGGTTTTAAAGCACACAATTCCATGGAAACCAAGCAACGGAATTAAAAAGCATTTAGGTGCTAAGGTATTTTATTTCCAACAATTCTTATCCAAAGGAAATGTTATAATGGAGATGTTTCTTAGATAATTCGTAGACTTTCTGTTTCCACCCTAATAAAAATGTATATTTTTATTTCCCACTACATTAAAGTGGCACTGTCACAAATTAAGTAAATGGAGGCGTTTGTCTCTTAAAGGAACACTCCAAGCACCATAACCACTACAGCTCCTTACCATGGCTTTGGAGCCAGGAGTTCCGAATAGCTAATAGTTAACTCATACATGCTAATAGCTCAATGAGAACTGGAAGCTCTCAGCTGTGAGCTAAGTCGGATGGTGTAGGATTTAGGTCAGAAGAACATAATGCAAGATTTTGACTGACTCTCAGACAAAAAGCAGGAGGTAAAGCCCAGCAGACCTCAGGTACCAGGAGTGTCCTGCACTGGGGGAGAGCAGAGTACTCCTGGTACCATAATTAACTCAATGTGCTGTAGAGGTTATGGTGCTCGGAGTGTTCTTTTAATATTACAAAGGACTCAGGGCTAACAATGGTTATGCGTGTAAAGGAACATTCTGGTCATCATAACAACATGATCAAATGAAGTTGTTATGGTGCCAGGAGGCCCTTGAGCGCTTTTTTACCTAAAGAGGTTAAACCGTTATCAAACAGTCTAACCCCAAAGGTACTATCAGTTCCACCAGCAGCATCCGGGTTTTAAAACTGGCGTTTTATCTATGGATCATCCCGCCGTCGCACGGGATCCTCCATAGACCCCAATGCTGCACATTGTACATAGACCTCAGTGCTGTAACACCTAGCCAAGAGTGTGTGCTCCTTCTACCTAAATTCACTTTTATGCAGACTACTACACGTATCATGTTCCCTCTCACAATCAGTCATAGTTCAAATTTATCTTTCGTCCTTTCTATCCCTAGCATCCCATCAACCATTTTTCATTTTTACGTTTTGATTCCTCTCCTCGTTATTAATCTCCTACTTCCGTTTCTCATTCTGAGTCATAAATGTCAACCTTACCAATAAATAATAACTGATGTCTTCCTTACTCCAATCAGCCATGCTTTACTAAATAATCCTCTCTACCCCAGTCAACCGTACCCGATGACCCCTTTCCCCTGGCTCATCTATAAGCCATAGCTCATATCCCCTTTCATTCTCACCAGCCATATAACTCCTGCCCAGTAAGTGTCACCTTTACTTTCCTTCCCATAATAAGTCGTATCTCATGTTCTTTTTCTCCAGATAAGTCATGTCTGGGCTATGTCTGTTTTTAGTTGTTTTTTATGGCTTTTTGCACCATCTAGGACTCAAAGTAGTAGCTCACATTAAACTTATAGGAAAAAAACATAACGAAAACAAGAGGATTGGGCCAAGAAAAATTACACAGGTCTAACCTCGAAGATGGAATGCTGCCCTGAAGACTCTCTATTTGTTCCAGCTCAGCAAAGATGTATGTTTTGGAATACCTTGATGGTTCTATTCAAACAATTTGTTCTATATACAAAGTTTTATATTTTACTTTATTTATGATAGCAGTCTTGTCTGTTGATGCAGGATTTTGGAATTTAAATGTATTCTCTTTCATAAGCCACATGTTATTTTGCTGGACATAACGGTAACTGAATTTGAGTAGCTGTTTTAAAACGTGATGACATTAAACCCAGAGGATCTAAATTCAGTATGTGTAATGAGATATATTTTTCACATATATACGTGTCAATTTAATACTTGCAGGCAAAATTGAATTCCTTCTAAACTAAGTGATTTTAAGTGATCTAAACTAAATGCAAAATTGTTAAACTCTATAAGAATTCCATAATAATAAGTAAAATAATAATAATATTATATTAATATCATAGGATGATTTTATAAATACCATCTACTGCATTATATCCCAATAAGTTCGAGTAAGAACCTGGGTCAAGTTGTGTCTGTGTTTCTGGCAGTAAAATATGGGCGGGAGATAAATAGGATGGACCACACACTGATTTACAGGATGGGTAGTCATATCTAGGATAGGGAGAAGATACCTTAAATAGCCTTAGTAATAGCCACTAACATAAGCCACAATTTAATATTTTTGGTTATTTTAATTTTGGAATATTTTGATATTTGCTGATGTATTGATACATTGTTATATTCGAAATATGTTTTCATATTTTCTTTCTTTTTTTTATGTTGGCCAAAATATTAAATCATTTGGAAAGCTTATTCAACAATATTATAAAATAATAATATTATAAAATCCGGGCCATGGTGTCTATTTTTTTTCTTCACGAGTGATTTAAACACACAGGAATACTTAAACTTAGGGGTGCCAAAAAGATGTTTTAAAACTACAGCTTCCATGATGCTTCCATGATTCTAAATGCATTCTAAAGGCATGCAAAGCATCATGGGAGTTGTAGTTCTAACTGATCTAACAATTTCTTAAAAGGACACTATCGGCATCAAAAACAACTTTAGCATATTGAAGCAGTTTTAGTGTATGCCCTGCAGTCTAACTGGTCAATTCTCTGCTATTTATGAGTTAAATCCCTTTTGTTTCTGTTCATGTAGCCCTATCCACACCTCTCATGGCTGTGACTTACATAGCCTGCATGGGGAAAAAAGGTTTTACTTCAATCAGATGTTAACTTGCTTTAGAAGGTTTCATCTCCTGCTCTCAAAATTGAAGTCTAATCATACACAGGAGGCTCCTACAGAGTTTAGAAGGATATTAACAGAACAGGAGATACACAATTATAGATTAAACAGACCGTGTTATAGAGAAAGTTTAAACTAAATAAGAGGCTTGATAACCTATTAGTTTATGAACATGTTTTATTTAAGTCAGCTTTTTTAATGTTTCAGTTTGATGAAAATTCATATCAATCTTGAAATTGAGTCTACTATTACAGACCATGCATGTTTACACTTTGCTTTGCTAAGTAGAAAACTGACAATGCTTCTATTCTTTTAATGATCAACAATGGTGTCATGCCACATTGTGCTTTTTCAACTAATACTTGTCTGGGCTACAAGCTGCCATCCATCTCAGCAAAGAATGAGAGCTGTAGCCTAGCACAGATGGCAAGCTACAGTTCCAACACCCCACATTGGAAATCGAGGCAGGACACGTGCATACCACCTAACATTGGGAAGATATGTAACTGGGGGGAAAAAATCGGAGGGTATCAGGTGGTGCGGAGCTGTGGTGTGGGCATGCATGTTAAGAAATCAAATCAAAAGAGACTTGGTTGTTGGTAAGGATGCATGGCATCCCAGATGGCATGCCAACCATGGAAAATTCTCAATTTGGTTGAATGTCCGGGGTAGACATGCCCGAAACAGTCTAAGTAACACTACTGCTATTATATATTTCTCTTCTTTCTTCTTGTTGGGTGGCTCCCCGCGATGTTAATATACATATATATTATGATTATTCTGTGTGTCAGTTCGACATATCAATACCCAATACAAAGCATACATTTTCTTTAGGTTTATTCTGCTTACAGTTACTAATATATCACAAAATAACAAAGGATGTTACAGAATGATGGATATTCGACAGCAGATGTTAATTGCCGGAGAGATAAGAGTCTTCAAAATCAAAGAACAACCAGACAACAAGCCTCGTGGTCCTTTGTCCACTATTCTACATAGTTATGACCATAATGACATCAGACCTTTTAGCTAAAATTCTGGCCATATAAGGACACATAAGAAGATTTTCTTGATATACAATCACACTTCACATTTCTCAAAGAAAGCCATGAGACTTTTTGATATGAACTGTTACTTATGCTCGATCCAGACTCCCATATCTAATGTGAACAGAATATGCAATATTCTACACTAAGAACTAAGCACTTTGAATCATCTTCGTGGAGTACAGCATTATTCTGGCTAATTCGATTATTATTATTATTATTATTACTTTTAATAGCAATTTATATCAAGTATATAAAAGTATATATTTTCTCCTGATAGTGAGATCATGGCAGCATATCAGAGACAGATGGAGCCTGGCATTGTACATTTTATTATGAACAGTAGAAACTGGAGCAGTCATGTCCCGTTGGAGGTTTAAATGCAAATTAAAAAAAACAAACAAAAAAACCTCTCTAATATATAATAGGACATTGTAATCCGATAACAGCTTGATTGACTAGATTGGAGACGCGTTTTCAACCTGTTACTACAAGGTTTGCTTAATATATACAATGCTATCCATTTCAACACACTGTGTCTCTCTTGTCGATGTTCATTTAAAATGCCATTGTTTGCTATACGTTACTAAAAAATTAAATACCAATTAGAAAGTCTAGTCAGATGACATCTGCTTTTACTTTGCTTTCTCCGGCCCTTCTGATTGCCTAAAACAATTGCTTATAAATAAAACAGCTTTTGTCCATGGCTAACACAGCAGAGCTAAAAGTTAAAAACAAATTTGTTTTTATATTACATATTACATTTAAAAAAAAAACCCACACATTTACATAAATCACAAAATGAACACGCAACGTGGTGTAATAATTTTCATATTTTTGGAATACTGTGAAACAATTAAAACATGACCTGGTCAGAGGTTTAATTAATGGCTTTTGATTTAATTTGATGATAGATGAGGGCGTGGCTGACTGAGTAACAAGACAGACGTGCCACTGTGGCGCTCCGGCCCAAAGCTTACAAAAACAGTGACTATTCCTTCCAGAAAAGCTCCAAAATCCACAATCACCATTGCCTCCCACCCAGCTGACACCATGGTGCGCAAAAACAAAAAATGTTGCATTCCCAAAACCCCAAGAATGCCAGACATACGGCTTTCATTTGAAAGGCCTACCTCGCAGGCTCCACCTAAGATGGCGCAGGCGAAACTAAGTGAAGAGGAGGCCTCAGAAGCATCCCGAGGTCCTTCCTCGCCTCAGACAAGTGACCTCGACAGTGAGTTTGACTCCGGAGAGGACTCAGCGCCGGCAACCAAAAGAGATATCAAGAATCTCTTGCTGGAAATGAGGCAAGTCTGGAAAGACCATCTCAAGGAAACACAAGCATAGTTGAGGACCCTGCATCAAAGGCTTTCAGTTGTGGATGCCAGGGACCGAGGGCTACAGTCTACCCGAGACCAAGACCTCTCTCAGCGAGTACAGTGATTTACCAAAACAGTAACGGTGCTGGAATCCCATCACTCACGGAAGAACATCCACCTCAGAGGGGTACCGGAATAGATTGGAGGAGATACCCTACTGCCCTTCATCCAACGACTACTGGCCCACATGGGCATCAGGAGAGGAACTGACCAGAATCTGCAGACCACAATGTTCTGAATCTGCAAAGCTGCATCTGCTCTCACAGATGCCGTTAAAGACATAATTGCTGTGACCACAGACATAGCGGCCCGGTCCGCGATTGTGTCTCGCTCCAGAGAGCTTGGAAATGTCCACTTTGAAAATTGCACTCTAGCCATTTATGGGGACCTACCCTTCACAGTACTCAATGCAAAGAGACAGCTGGCACCAACAGCTACGGGATGCTAACATTAAGTATAGATGGTGGGTAGACAGCTCACTAGTAGTCCAACAGGGAGAGGGCACATTCACTCTAACCCCATCAGGGGACCAGGCGTCCTTCTTGAAACATATGATTCTGACTGTCTACACCAAGACAGTAGCTGATAGAGCAAAGAAAAACATTATTATGAAATGTTGACACATAAATAATGGTAGAGTGGCCTGTCTCACATGACTCAAAGCCTTCCACTTTATGATGGCTACCGGGAGCACATAATGAATTATCACAAAATAAAACCCATAACTTATTGTGTATGTCAACCATTCCAGATGTACGTTTCTGGCTATAGAGCCATATATGGTGACCTATTGTATTCTTACTACAATGACATTTTAGAACTAGACACAAACTAATAGCAAAGTGCTCCAAGAATAGACCGGAAAGGATTAGGCATATAGCTGCTTCAAGAAATAGTTTATAAAACAATTATACGGAGTGCTTGTGTTTCTTGATATAAACAGTGAAGTACATTAAACAAGGGTGCGTTTTTTCATTTAGAATTAATGGCACTTTCAATTAAAAGTGCTGATCATGCTCCACAATGCAGTGTTTCCAGCTGTAACTGTATCTTTGGTTGATAAACTGAGAGAGATAACGTTGGTCTTATGTTGCTGTTTAGTCATCAACAATCAAGTAATGTACCTGGTATACCCTAAGGGTAATTGGTTGAATCCTGAAAAGACTACTCTTTCATACAATAATGGAAACTATCATGATAACTAAACTAGACCTTCACAAGGTACCTCGAGAACAATTTATGTCACAGACAGGGCCAGTGTAAGGACTTTTGGTTTTTGCAGCGCTCCCCCCTGCAAAAAATGCCTCTTCACGTGTCTTTCGCTAAACCCCCCCTTTCTAATTTCTAACCCTCTTTTATGTTTATTATTCCCTCTTGATTGTCTTGATTGTACTTCCTCCCAGCCCATTTGTGTGTATCTCCCCCAAAGCCCCTTTGTTTTTATTCTTCCCACCAGCCTCCCTGTGTGTATCGTTTTCTACCCGCAGCCCCCCCTGTGTTTCTCTTTTCCCAAAAGTCCCTCTGTTTGTCTCTTACTCTTTTTCCCCAGTCCCTTTTGTGCGATTCTTTCTCCCCTTACCCAGCCCCTTTTATGCACCTCTTTCTCCCCAAGTATTTTTTGTGTCTTCTTCTCCCCTCAGCACCTCTCTGTGTCTGTTTCTCCCCTCCGCCCCTCTGTGTGTCTCTTCCCCCCAGTCCAACCCTGTTTGTTTGCCTTTTTGTCTCCTTCCCCAGCCTTTTTTTGTGTCTCTTTATCCCCTTCCCCAGCGCGTCTGTGTGTCTCTTTCCCCCCAGCCCCTTTGTCTTACAGTTGCACTAGCCCTGGTCTCGGAAATATTGTGAATGGACTAGAATTTGCAAATCATCTGCTTGGCACACAGTTTACAACTGGTTTAAAAGTCTAAAAACTAAAACTAAACAACTAAACTTCGCCTTGACGTGGCAGGCGGGCATTCCCTCCAATGGGCATTGGAGTAACTAAATAACCTCCATTTGTTTAAATATACATAGGGATTTAGGAGAGAGCGCAAATGACTTTTTTTCTTTGGTTTTTACTGTATGTATTGGGGCTGATGTGTACTATGGTCATTGCTGCCGCCCAGGAGTAATGGAAATTTGAGCACAGGACTTGATTTCTGTATTTGTAAACAACTAAACTGCCCATACTCACCAAGTGTTAATATTTAGGAGGAACCATCCTTATTTTCATCCCAAATCCCTCTATTCTCGTTTGTATCCCAACGTCCCTCTTTTCTAGGGGCATCATATTGTCGGTGTGTCTGTGTACATAAGACCTCCACAGCAGTGATACTCGTAGTAATGTGTCTTTAAACTACAATACACGTGATGAAAATCAATCAAGATACATCGTTCTTGTTCTAAATTACATTTCAGGTGCATAAATTATTATTAGTGCGTCACCTGCCCCTGGCCACACACCCTAAACATTGTCCATTTGAAATGTTGGAACGTATGACAACCCATAACTGAAAATAACAAGATATATAGAATTCTGATGAGCGCTGGTCACAATAAAGCTAAAAATATATGAACATTATTGATCTCACTGTTTTAATTATTAGATTATAAAATCAAATATAGAATTCAGCTACATATATTTAAGGTTATTCATTGTGAACGTGAATGTGTGTGAGTGATGGTCAGTATGAATGGGTGATTGATCACTGTAAGTAAGTAGTAAAATATGTATTAATTGACAGAAGAATAATTAATAATAAATAATATTATCAGAGAGGCTTAAGATACTGTACAAACCAGAAATCTCTTTCTCACTACTGCAGCTTTGGAACTTAAACGCTGAGCGGATAAGTGGGTGGAAGATAAAAGATTTTGTTTAACATTTAACTCTGCCCACACAGTGGGAGTAATATGTCAGCAGGGCTAAAGAGATGGTGGCAGTATATTACAGATTTCGCCATCTAAGGAGGATCCGGCAGCATACGTTTTTTAAAGTAACACGCATGTGCCTTTTCATCTAGTAATTTAATGGAAACCTCAGAAAAGACGTGTTTGTGTTCCTTGGCAGCAAAAGCTTCTTCTGCTAAAGCACAGTTTTTAATCTTCTCTGCAGCATTAGAACTGAATAGCACTCTTCATTTAAATGGAAATTATTAGTAATTACTAATACAGGTTGGTTGGCAATACCAGGAACAAACAGAGCATCGGCGACAAGAAACAGAACAACAGAGGGAAGATGTGTCAAAGGCTGAACCCAACGGAATCACATTTTCTTGTTTAAATCAAAAACTGACTATATTTAACCCAATAAGTACCAACACTGCATCAAGTCAACAGAACAATTAGGTTTTTAAGGATTCTATGCCAACACAAAATGCACTGTATATTTACCATCATTTCATATACTTATATCATATCACTTCACATCATATTTACCATCAGCAGTTCAAATTATACTAACAGTAAATGGGCAGAAGTGTTATAAAGTAGGATTTTACAAAATACAGACTTTGAAGGGATTTATTCACAAATTAATGTAACACTTTAAGCACCATAACCACTGCAGCCCACCTGACAAATTACACAGGGAGGCCTCTAGAGGACTACATTAAGCTATAGTGGTAATGGTGCTTGGAGAATTCCTTTAATCCAGTGCTCCTCAACCCTCTCCTCAAGGCTCACCTAACAGTCCAGGATTTAGGTATTACCCGGGTGTGTCTAAGGTGTTTCGAAAAATGGAAAACAGCACCTTAAAGTCTAAGGTGGTGTTTTTTTAACACCTTAAACACACCCGGGTAATCCCTTTAATCAATCAACCATGGTTAATTGAAGTCAATATTGCAAAATGCATGCTAGAATGAAGTTGTTAAAATAATACCTGGGAAACACTAAAATGTCCAAGGATGGATGATAAAGTAAGGGGTGCTCATGAGCTGAAGTAAACTCTCTTGTATCTGTAGAGTGAACCTTTCTTGACTGGAAGGTGCTGGGACTAAGGCTTGAGGAGGGTCTTCTACTCTTTGATCTCCTTCCATCCACAACAGTTGCTGAAGGCCTCCCATCAATAAGTAAAACTGTGGCAGAGGTCCTCAGCAACCACTCCAAAAAGAACTGCAGATAGGTGCCCTGAGCTCCAACATAGTCATGGAATTGTGCCAGCAAGGACTCCAGCACAAGGGAGCCTCATCTGTATCATGCACAATGGCTGTTTCTCTTTTCAGGGCCGGAAGAGAGTAGAATTGTCATCTTGGGAAGAGACTTTGAGAAGACCCGTGCCTTTTTGAAAGATGTATATTCACTCCAAACTCTCATATTTAAACATTTATTTTTTTTTATCTACAAATATTGCCTGACTGGAAGCACCCACAATCCCAAACACATCCTCATCTTGGCAGTTCAGGCAAGCAGTCATGAACCCTTTTTCTTTAGTTCCAGGGTTCATGCTTTTATGACTTATTTGGTGTAGTTAGTCTGAGAAAGCAATACTTCTGCAAATCCATACTTTTTGTATGACATCTTTTTTTTATTTTTTTTATTTTACAGTTTTATTGGTATTGTGAATACTGCTTAATCTGCAAACCTACCTGGTGACAGAATGGCAAAATTCTTCTGGCTTTAAAAACCTTTTATTTTGTAACAATAAAAGATACATTGGTTTTATGATGTACGTTACAAATGATTCAAGGAGCAAGTATAAAACATTATTCTATGGAATATTATGTGAATGATTTAATAAAATGAATACTGTTGCAACTGAAAACAGCTGAGTTTTACTGAATGAAGCAATTTTGTTTCAAGATGTCTCGTGCACTTAAAGGAACACTCTAGTGTCAGGAACATAAGCATGTATTCCTAATACTATGGTGGTAAAATAACTGTTTAGGATATCGGCCCTCTTTGCCTCCCTACAAAAATCAGATTTTGCACACCTGATCGCCCATGCCATGCCAGTCTCAAAATGGCTGGCCACGCTTTGCTCAGCCTCAGTGGCTGAGATCATCAGACTTGATGATCTTAGAAAATCCAATGCTTAGCCATAGGAAATCATTGGGAGGTTATTGGGCATGTGTGGCAAAACGCCACGCTATGCCAATCAGCATCTTCTCATAGAGATGCATTGAATCAAGGCATCTCTGTGGGGAATGTTCAGGACCTCCATACAAGGCATTGATACACTTAATGCCAGTGCTGCGTATTGTACACTGTGCAGCACTGACACAAGAAGCATCTCTAGGGATGTCTGAGAGACAACCACAAGAGGTGTTACTAGGCAGCAATGTAAACTGATATTACGTAATGGCACAAGATTCACTAAAACTTTCTTGCGAGCTGAGGGGGATTCAATAAGGGTAGAATTGTAGTCAGTTTCCTGTTTAGATTTGTTTGCAAATCGCCTTTTCTCTGAGTTATCACTAAGCCAACAGACGTGTCTCCTTGGTACTGTCCCCTATCTAAGCTGATGATAAATTGGGGGACTGAGCAGGCAAGTGGCAGATGAGATTAAATACAGGTAGATGCATGCATTTTGGAGTAAGGAACCTACAAGCCACTTATACATTAAATGGGGTTGAGTTAGGGATAACATTTAATGGAAACAACTTGGCAACAATTATAAATCACAAACTAAGTCTGCCACAGTCTGCCATTGCAAAACATATTAAAGTGTTTACAGGGCCGGAGCAAGGATTTTTGCCGCCCTAGGCAAAAAAAAAATTGACGCCCCCCCCCCCCCAATATGTCCTGCCCACCATGTGACATCACAATGCCCCGCCCATATGCTCTGCCATATGGGCCAACGACAGTCTTCACAAAGGGTCTTTTATCTGAAAAGACAGTGTGTTTACATTAAAAAGCCTACAGGCACAGGCTATAGACACCAGAACCACTACATTATGCTGTAGTGCTTCTGGTGACTATAGTATCCATTTAATGTGAAGTAAATTAGAGATTAGTGCCACTAATAATATATTGGATTGCCTACTTACCACCAGATGAGGACAAGGGGCTGATGATGGGCTCAGTCTGGCTCCACAGGTCTGGTGTAGAAGTGCTCACAACAATTAACAAACAGGAAGCAGCTCCATTTTTTTAGGGCCCCTTACACAGCTCAAGGTCTGGGCCCCCAGGGGGCATACGCCTACAATGCTCACCCATAAATCCACCTACATGGCCCATCCATGAGTTGGGGATGTTTTATGTGTGCAATTTGTGTAAGGGATGTAGTGTGTTTATAGGGGATGTAGTGTGCTTGCGTGTAAGGAATGCATTGTATGTTTCTGTGTGTGTGTGTGTGTGTGTGTAAGGTTTGTTTCTGTGTATGTAATTGAATGCAGTGTGTGTCTGTAAGGGGGGCATTAATTATGTAAGAGAACGTAAGGGATGCATTGTGTGTTTCGGGTGTGTCTGTGTGTGAGTAGGAATGCATTGTATGTTTCTGTGTGTGTGTGTGGGGGGGGGGGGGATGCATTGTGTATGTGTGTAGTGTAAAAGAGAGGGTTTGTGGGGTAGGATAGGGACTGAGAGGGGAACAGCTCTTTATTTAAAAAAAAAAAAAATTCATAGTGCTCTCCCCTCCGGTCAATTATTGATTTCCCCCTCCCTTCTGTCCCTCCGTGTTCTCCCCTTCTGTCACTTAGTGCTCTCCCTTGGCCCCCTGTCCCCCTGCAGTCCCCCCTTGGTGGTCTTCTCACTCCCCCCTTAGTGGTCCTCCCTCTCCCAAACCCCTTAGTAGACCTTCCCCTACTCCCCCCACCCCCTTAGTGGTAATCTCCCCCCCTTAGTGGTCCTTACCCTCCTCCCCTCTCCTTAGTAGTCCTCCCTCCTTACACCCCTTTGATGGTCCTTCCCCCCCTTAGTGGTCCTCCCTCTCCCAAACCCCTAGTGGACCTCCCCTCCTCCTCCCTCAGTGGTCCTTACCTCCCCACCCCTGTTCCCCCTGTGTTCCTTCACCCCCCTCCCCCAGTGGTCCTGACTCACGCCTCCCCAAGTGGTCCTTACCCTCCCCTAGTGGTCCTTACTTCCCCCTCCCCTCCCCTAGTGGTCCTTACCCTCCCCTCCCCTAGTGGTCCTTGCTCCCCCCTCCCCTCCCCTACTGGTCCTTACCTTCCCCTCTCCTAGTGGTCCTTATCCCCCCTCCCTCCCCTAGTGGTCCTTATCCCCCCTCCCTCCCCTAGTGGTCCTTATCCTCCCTCCCTCCCCTAGTGGTCCTTACCCCCCCCTCCCATAGTGGTCCTTACCCCCCCTCCCTCCCCTAGTGGTCCTTATCCCCCTCCCTCCCCTAGTGGTCCTTACCCCCCCTCCCTCCCATGGTGGTCCTTACCCCCCCTGCCTCCCATGGTGGTCCTTACCCCCCCCCTCCCTCCCATAGTGGTCCTTACCCCCCCTCCCTCCCATGGTGGTCCTTACCCCCTCCTTCCCTCCCATAGTGGTCCTTACCCCCCCCCTCCCATGGTGGTCCTTACCCCCCCTCCCAAAGTGGTCCTTACAATCCCCCCCCCCTCCCTCCCAAAGTGGTCCTTACAATCCCCCCTCCCTCCCAAAGTGGTCCTTACAATCCCCCCCCCCCCAAAGTGGTCCTTACCCCCCCCCCCCGCCTCCCTCCCAAAGTGGTCCTTACCCTCCCCTCTGCCCATGTAGCGAGGCCGGGCGGCGCGGAACGCGGGACAGGAACCTCTGTTTCCTGTACCCGGCCGCCGGCGGAATGACAGGAAGCGCTCACTAAGTGAGCACTTCCTGTCATTCCGCCGGCGGCCGGGTACAGGAAACAGAGGTTCCTGTCCCGCGTTCCGCGCCGCCGGCCACGCTACATGGAGAGACCGGCAGGAGGGAGCGCTCTGCGCTTCCCTCCTGCCGGTCACTCAAACCCGGCCGCCCTCACACAGCAGTGCTGCGCCGCCTGAGGCTTGTTAAAGCGCTCAGGCGGCGCAGCATGAGGAGCCACACCGGGCACAGGGATCCGGCGCCCCCTGGTAAGTTGCGCCCTAGGCGGCTGCCTAGGTCGCCTTACAGGTGGCGCCGGCCCTGAGTGCTTATGTGTATAAAAAGGGGTATTGATTCATGTGATAAAACAATAATTGTGTCTGTTTATAAATCAATGATAAGACCCCCACCTTGAATATGTGGTGTAATTCTGAATGCCAGATTTAAACAAGGATTTTGAAAAAGTAGAAAAAGTGCAGAGGTAAGCTACAAAATTAGTAAGGAGGATGGAAAACATTAATTATGAAGAATAGCTAGACAAACTGCATTTGCTTTCTTTAGAAAAAAGGTGCCTCAAAGATGATATACAAATATATACAGGGTCCGTACAAACTGCTAACTATGTGATAACTTGTTCATTAGTAGGGATATATAACAGTCATGATGAGACTGGAAGAAAAGCATTTTTACTTACAGCAGAGAAAAAAAGATTTATTACAGTAATATAAATACAGATGTGGAATTTTCTATCTGAATATTCAATTATATAAATTATAAGTATGGGAGCATCTAAAGGTAGAGTCCAGGTTCAGTTGGGAGACCCCCTTTCCCAGCCCAAAATGGGGTGATCAAGGCGGGTATCCCTCCCAAAACCCTGAAATCAGAGAAGCCACCAGGTTGTACAGAGTACAGGGGGTAACCCTAGTAGAAAATAATTAAACAAGAAAAAAAGGTTCTAATTCACCAGCACAAATACCCAAATCGGTATTGTGCCAGGAAAAAGATGTACAACCCTATTGTCATGTACTTATGATAAAGGTATGTATCATAGTTTATTAAATAAAGCTAAAAGCCTTAGTCTCCAATCCACTAGGTACTAGGTTTAGTAGGTCACAAAAAGTCCATGTCAAAAAGGCTAGAGGCAGTATTCAGGGATAGTAGGCGGCCTGCTCTGAATGAGAGGTCTAGCAAGAACTGATCATAGGTATCCAGCTGTTGATCTAACCGCTAGGGTCAGGGTATTACCTCATCAAAAGATGTGGGCTCCATGGATGGATGGTCACAAGGGAGATAGTAATAAATAGTATGATTGTACAACCTTGTGATTTAGAGTTCAAGTATTCTTTCCTGGCCACTTTCGGCTTACTTCTACTTTATCTTTTACTCCTACCTGTCTTTTTAAGTGTTCCTATTGATATAGAAGTATATACTGATATCAATCCATGTTTTCTAAATTTTATTGCTTGGGTTTCTTGCCATGGCAGTCTAAAAAACATTTAGAAAAAAAAATAAAAAAATAAAAAAAATGCAGTTTGTCTTATGATATCTTTTGACTATGGTGGAATTTTAGCAACATTCCAGTCAGTATGAGCATTTCATAAAAAAAATATTATCTTTATGAAATGTTCTTTTTTGGGGGGGGAAGGCAGACAGAAATGGGGGTAGATATAGCTGTTTATCTTTAAGAAATGCTTTTGGACACATTTGCTGAATTTTGGTGCTTGAATTGCATAGATTCAGCCTATCAATTTATCCACCATTTCACGTTTAGCTAGGTAAGTAGTAAATCCATACCCCTTCCTTTTTTTAAATCACTGTCAATATATAGCTTTAAAGAAACAATTTATAAGTATACCACCCCAAAATAGCTAGAAATGGTGGTAAAGAGCAGCTTCACTGGAGGTTGGGTAGCTGCATCTCTAGCAGCTCCGGATGCCGAAGTGTGTCTTCACTCCTATTTTTATGCTACATACAATGAAATTTCATTCTAAGTGACACCATGTCATTCTGATTATGATAGGTAGACTTAATGGTTACCTGGCTTGAAGTCCACCCATATAGGATGCTATCTGACTTTCCAAGAACACTAACCGTCTCAAGCTCAGTACAAGATGTCCTGTCCAACATTAACATTCAGCAAAAGACTGAATATAAAACTCCAAAAGTAGATAAATGTCAGCGCTGTGCAATAGCCCCAAATCAGTGTTTGTGGGGAAGCTGGGTATTGAGGTAAATGTGTAGGATTTCCACCTCCACAGCGGTGGTTTAGGAAATTAGAAGTATTCTGTGTGAACTTTGTTTCCAACAGCAGTGGTCACAGTAACGTATCTTCAAAGATACAAACCAAGCAGAGAAAGTGCAACACAGTTTATTAATATCATATAAAAATAAAACTCCAAATCCTTTAAAAAAAACTCATACACAGTAAAAAAGATGGTGTTTAAATCCTACTTTCCATCTAACGATCCAAACAGAGTCCAGGACATGTAGCAGATAAGCAGTGTGCTGAAAGTATTACCACTCCGTTGGTGCAGTAGAAATCCAGAAAATGTCCAAGGAGCTAGCCGAAATGCTGCAAGTTCAAATGGAGGGATGACAAAGCACTTAACTGCCAAAGGTGTCTGCCTGGAAAGATAACATATAAGGCTTCTAGCTCATCCACGCGTTCCACCCGTACTCAGCGGGCTTTTTCAATCATACACATTTACCTCAATACCCAGCTTCCCCACAAACACTGATTTGGGGCTATTGCACAGCGCTGACATTTATCTACTTTTGGACATTCTATCACATAGGTTTGCGGAATAACCTTTTATGTCTGGCAGCTAACTAATGTTTATCTTTGGACTTTTAATATTTGGTGTCATACAGACGATTTTATTTTATATTGCGCTTTTTTGTTCTATTTTTTTTAATATAAAACTCATTGAAGGAATAAAGAAAAGTATAAAAACTGTGACGTGTTTTGTTTTTTTCCTAGAAATCTGTAATCCAAGGGCGTCAGTCCCCCTCACCAGATCTCAATGATAACATCATATGCTTCCCTGCTGCAGAATGATAGAAAATCAGCATTTCTTTATAAAACAGCTCACATAAAGAGTTACAACCGAGGCTCTGATAGAGCTTCATCTATATTCATGGTTCTCGTACCATCTCAAGATAGATCTATTCCTCTATGCCTCACTTGGAGGTGTCTGAAGACTTGGAGCTTGACTACACTCAATCTTATATTTTGTGCAGCTACTTGTATGACCATTATCAAAGATTGGTGCTTCTTCAATGGAAATTTTAGGAATTGTTAACGCTGTGTTTAGAGGTTTACAAATAGGGAAGGGAGGGAATTACCTGGTGTACTGTTGTATCATCTATCAATCTCTGTTTAATCTACTTTAGTAATATGTCCATCACTCGGCCTCTCTATGTATCTCTGTGTCTATGTCTCTTGGCCACATTTAATAGTTTATGAAAGAGTAACCCTGCACCTACTGAATGCCTTTTAAAGCCCAGATGGAAGGGCAGTCCTTCAAGCCACGGTTCCCCAGAGGTTTCCTCCACTCGAGGTTTTTTTTTTTTCTTTCCTTTCCTGAGTGCTGAACGATGACTCTTCGTGAATTCAGAGGTACCCCACATCTTAGCAGCTTTCTGACCAAATTTGTAACAAAATCCAAGATTGCAAGATATATCTTGGCCCCTAAATCCCCAATTCTTCCTTTTAGAGACCGCAAAATAACATTTCTACAGTTAAAGAAACTTCAAATGTAACATTAATTTTTCAAATATAACGCTCAGATAAATGTAAAAAATAACCACATACAGTGAAGTAGTATCACCAACAAAGAAATGCTTGATTGCTAAGTATGTTAGTAAATAAATATTTCACAGATATGTTTTACCTTGTTCATTTTCCATGGACTTAATATTTTGTTAAAAATAAAAAAAAAACGACATAAATAAAATGACCCTCCAATGCCCAGTCTCTGGAAACCAATTTTTACAGGGGGCTTTTAACACTATTCAGCAAGACTATTAACTGACAGTTTTCATTAAGCTACTGCAGGGCTTAAGACTAAATTGTGTCCTCTGCAGAACTGCTCCGGCTGTGCTTCCTCTGGCAGTACATTAATGAGTATCTGCCATCTAACATTACTCTGAAGCAGGAAAACAAATGCTCTCAGGAACTTGTAGAATCCTGTGCGCTAACATCTCTTCGCTTTCATAGACAACATCACACAACCATTGACTCTCTGTGTCTCTGAAGACCAAGGTGACACCTTCAACCAAAACCAAAGACAGGCGATAACAGAGAACCATAACAATAGCACAAAGTTATTTCTTTACGTTCTTCTTTTTAATTTTATAATGTAAATGTGAAAATTCACAGAATGCTTTGTTTTCCTGGCATTATATTAGCGTGGCCTGACTCTGTATTGTAGTGTTAATTTTGTCGACTAACAATTCTAGTCAACTTTTAGTCAACTATTCAGATGACTAAAATATGACTAAAACTAAAATGTCTTTTTAGTCAAAAGACTATGACTAAAACAAAATTGAAATTTGCTGCCAAAATTAACATAGGTGTGTTGAGTATAGCAGCAATGGGCAGTGCATGCAAGAGCCTAGAACCCACTTTAGAAATGGATGCATCCATTACCTAGAACAGTGTTTCCCAACCCAGTCCTCAAGGCACACCTACCAGTCCAGGATTTAAGGATTACCCAGTTTTGTCTAAGGTGTTTTTAGAAAAATAAAGAAAAAACACCTTAGACAAAACTGGGTAATCCTTAAATCCTGGACTGGTAGGTGTGCCTTGAGGACTGGGTTGGGAAACACTGACCTAGAACATAGGATCAACCAGAGATCTTTTTCCTTCAAATCTTTCTTTTTAATAAGGTTTCCAATGGTACTGCATTGTACAGTATAAGATATATCGGAAGATTACAGAATGCTCATTTCAGACAATAACTATAAAGTAAGAAACAGGTGTGTGGAACTGCACTCAATCCCCATGGTGATATGAATCTGGGTGCAACCAGGCCAGTCCCAGTACCAAGAACCAAATACTTGATTAGGCAAAAAAAAAAAAAAAAAAAGAGGTCCAGGCACTCCAGAATTCAAAGAACGCTAACTTGACAAAGACCGTTCAGGTTGAAACGTTGTGATTGGCGGTGGGTTCAATAAATTGCCTTCTTTCAATTCTGGAGTGCCTGGACCTCTTTCTATTTTATGCCGTTTCAAATAACTATAAAGTAGTGAGAATATTTTGGCATATAATGTATATGAAGTGTATATGCATAAATTAGCTAACATTGATTGAAAAAAAGCATATAACATATAAAACAGGCAAATTATAACCAACACATACATAAACAAGAATATGTACATCCAGAGTCTCAGAGTTATTTACTAAACTAGAAATTCAAAGTGAATTCAAACTGAAAGTGTAAGCCACAATACTCAACCTGTAAAAAATCCCCTTGTTACACGTGCTTCCGGTTTTGCTATTTTGGCATTAAATTAGAAAATTTGCTTTGGATTCAACATTTTCTGGGTACCATGTTAGTGTAAAACCCTCCACTTTAATTGTCAGAAAACAACACCGAGTCCATCTTCTACCAATTTTAAAGGTAAGACTGATCATTTACTATTTGCCATTCCCACAAGTCAATACCTTTTTATAGATCAGAATTCCACCCAACCTGACTCAATAGTAGGAGATGTTTGAGCAAATGTGGCATGGTAGGTTCCCAGACAAGTTTTCGATGGCTGATCATGTTTGTGATTCCAAAGTCACCCATCAAAGTCAACCATTCATACATGTGTAATGGAGCTGGGAACCGTATGTCACTCATTTACGATTGGAAGTCACATTTCAGAAATTGTGAGAAGTCTTCAACGAAAACCTAAACTTACTATAGCATGTTTGATGAAAATAATATTAAGATGTTGGAAATATCGTTTAAACAGAAATGTAGTGAGCGTGCCACTTTAAGCATACTATCTGATAGAACGTAGGATTTGAAACAATGGCAATTCTAATTTAAGATGCTGAGTGTTCCGTGTTCCGTCTTACATGTACCCGAGTGGGTGTATGCAGTCCTTGAGTTGTACTGCTCTTTCAGCTTGCTTTTTCAGCCCCAGCACAAATTTCAGCCTTTTACCTACACTAATATTATCTGCTGTTATGTTCCAGTAGAAGTCATAAGAAAAAGGTAGAACAAAATAAATGGCTATTTGAAGGACAATAAGCACATGACGTTTTTCCCACTCTTAGAACATTCTCGAGTACAGTGTGAAGGCAGCAAGCACTAATGTAATTACCGCGCCTTTGATTTTCAATTTCATAAGTTCAATTTTAGGAAGCTCTAGAACAGGACCATTGACACTGAGAACCTCCTGCAAGTCCAAAACAATTGTCTTGTATAGTATGAAGGTTGAAGTCTGAGAAGGAATGTAAAAATATATTAAAAAGGCAGTAGATACTTTGATAACTTCCCACTATGGTAAAGGCTAACACAATATTGTAGTTGTTTTTTTAATTGTGATAGTTATTTTAAAAGAACTACCACGTAAGAGGACATAGTCTTAAATTAGAGAGGCAAAGCTCTAAAAATAATATCAGGAAGTATTACTTTACTGAGAGAGTAGTTGATGCATGGAATAGCCTTCCAGCTGAAGTGGTAGATGTTAACACAGTGAGGTAGTTTAAGCATGCGTGGGATAGGCATAAGGCTATTCTAGATATAAGATAAAAGACCAGGGACCTATGACAGTATTTAGAGAATTGGGCAGACTAGATGGGCTGAATGGTTCTTATCTGCTGTCACATTCTATAGTTCTAGGTTTAAATAACTGAATTAAATGTCCTTGACATGTGAATAAGGCTACCTTAAAGAACAAAGAGATAAGTATCAAGCTAAGACGTCAAAAAGAGCAGTGTAGATGAGCTAATTAGTTCTTTTTTTTTTTTTTTGTGTGTGCGTAGAGTAACATATATAGTCACATTGCCACAACAGCTTTGGTAACATTCCATGGCTTGTCATATCATGCACATTTTAGTTTTTGGTCGTATTATGTAGAGCGGTCTCTATAGCTTGGGGTTGCATTCCCGGTGTCCTGTGTGAGCTTGTTGTCTCCGTCGGACCCTTTGCTAAGTGCGGTTTGAGTGAAATAAGCAGTGTGTGCTGCATGTAGGCAAATAAGCTTGTGTCTGATCTGTTTGGCGTTCATGGTATAACCCGGGAAATTTAATAGTGAGTGGTGCATTTAAATGACATATTCCCTGTAGCGCAGGGGCGTATTAGCCGCGAGGCAAACAAGGCATTTGCCTTGGGCGGCATTTTCCAGGGGGCGGCAAAAAACGCCGCCCCCAAATGCCCAGGGCAAATGCCTTGTTAGCCTTGCGGCTAACTGGGCTGCCGGTCGAGCTGCTGGGCTGGTTGCTGGGCGGGCGGCTGGCAAGGGAGCTCTTCCTCTGAGCTCTCTGCTCAGCTCCCTCGCGCGCCGCAGAGTGAGGCTGGGAGCCGGAAGATGACGTCATCTTGACGTCATCTATTATATTATATTATATATTATATATATATTATATTATATATTATTATATTATATGATATATTATATTATATATTATATTATATATTATATTATATATCAGAGAGTGTGTGTGTCTGACAGTGAGTGTGTGTGTCTGCTAGTGAGTGTGTGTGTGTCTGCTAGTGAGTGTGTGTGTGTGTCTGTTAGCTAGTATCTGTTATGCGTATGTGTGTCTGTTATGCGTATCTGTCAGTGAATTCGTGTGTGTGTGTATTTAGAAGGCGGGACGGGGGGGGGGGGGAAGGGTTGGGTGGGGGTGTCGCGCGGGGGGGGGGGGGAGCCTGAGTTTTGTCCTGCCTAGGGCAGCACAAAACCAGGATACACCACTGCTGTAGCGGGATGTCATGTCGCTTAGTGCCTTGCTTGGTGTGTCGCCTGCTTCTGTTGGGTTGGGTTGCGAGTTCCCTGCTTAAGTTCTGTCAGGCGAGGGGGCCCACCGGCCGTCTAGTCAGGTGTGTCGAGAGTGTGGTCAGTCGTCTTGGCAACTTGTAAACATTTAAACATTAGGAGGTTAACATTGAAAACAGAGAAATTATAGAGAGAAAAAAAAGAGAAAAAAATCATGCTTTAGTGTCCTTAGGGTGATTGCTCTCGCCTGTGAGTTCAGGTTGTTGCCGGATCATGTTGTTCCCGGGTCGGACCTCGTGGGACGAAGGGGGTCACCCGATCAGGGTTCCATGTGTGTGTCGAGGTGGTAGCACTTTGGGTTGCAGCGGGGCGTAGTGAGTCCATCGGCAGCCCCAGGGCAGGTAGCAGCGCCGTTGCTTCTGTGAGGGTGCTTACTGTGTGCTTGGTGTCACCTTTCTGGATCCATAGGGCTCGGGTCATCAGCCACTTGTAGGGTATGTTTTTCTGCCTCAGCAGCATGGTGAATGGTCTGAGGGACCTTCTCCAGGCGAGTGTGCTGCCAGTTAAGTCCGCGTAGAATGTTAGATCCATCGCCTCAAACTGATAGAGTGAGCTTCCCCTGGTTGCCGCCACGACCGCCATTTTATCCTTGTGGCGCTGAAATTTTATGATTAGGTCTCTTGGTGTTTCGGTAGGTGCCGTAGCTGGCTTTGGGGCTCGGAAGAAGCCGTCCAATTGCGTTGTTTTGGCCTGTCACGGCGAGAGTAGGGCTGTCAGCAAGCGCCTTAGCATGTGCGGTAATTCGTCTGTTGGGGTATCCTCCGGGATGCCCCGGATTTTTAAGTTATTAGCCCGCTTTGCATCTTCGAGTGCTGCGAACCGGCGCTCATGTCTATCATTCTGGCTTTTGAGGTCCTGTACCTCCATTTGCAGCACTGCTAGTTGCGTGGCTTGGCTATTTGACTCAGTTTCCAGGGCTCCCATTCTCCCCGTTAGGCCGTGGATGTCGGCCCGCAGGGACGCCACATCCGATTGGAGGGTGCGTTGGAGGTCAGCGAGCAGTGATTTCAACACCGCCGTCGTTACCGGCGAGGCATCCGCCTTTTGAGTAACCGATTTTGGTGCCGGCTCTGCCGGGATGTCTGCTTCGTCTTCTCCCGAGGAAAAGTCATCGGAGAATTCAGGGTTTCCGGATAAGCGGCCATTTTGGGCCTGGACGCCCCCTGTGTTTGGCGGAGCAGCTCGGCTATGTTAGGGCCCAGTCTCGGGTTCTCTTGCTTGGACTTCTTTGATTTCCGCTCCATTGTGTTGGTCCGGTACCTGGCGGTTCAGTGGGCTATGGTAGTACCGTTTAGGTGTTGCCAATTGCTGGGTTTTGGTAAGTTTGGGCCTGGTTGTGTCGGAGCTCATGCTCCATGCGACTTTCTCTCTCGGTTGCTTAGCTCCGCCCCGAGCTAATTAGTTCTTATCCTAAGTGACATTCCATTTTTCTCTGCACAGGTAGTAGTATCTGGCTACAGCAATTATCCTCTAACACTCTATATCTTTGAACATTTTAGATCCACAGTGATTCATCATAATTTGATACGCTTGTGTTACAATCATGCCACCGTTTTCTATACACGTTAAATATTTGATAGTAAATCTTTGATAGTAAATCGGACGGTACATAAAGATAAACACAATTAGTCTTCCGTTCTAGACTCCAAATGCTTGCAACAACCCTCATTTATTTAAGAACAGATTTATTTAATGGCTTATTTCATTTAATATTGAAAGCTGTTCTCTTTGTGGAAGATCAGAAGACATGTCGCACCACAAAAAAAAATGGACGGCTTTGGGTTTGTAATTCATTTATTCAAGATTAACTTTTCTAAAAACTTTGCTTCACACAGCACTGTCCTAAGATAATATATTTTATTTTAAGACTAACAATATTCTAAAAGAAACACAAAAAAAGCAATAAACGACTTGAGAACGTAGAGCTTTGCATAATTATTAATGTGCCTTAAAAGCATGGCACTAAGCTGGAATTAGACTTTATATGCACCTTGATCTCACTTGCTAGCTGTGCAGTCACAGAAACAGATTTTGATGGCAGATAAAAGCCAACAGGCCCAAACAGTTCCCCTGTTCACAGTGTAAGGGTACTGGTGTCATTTTTGATTATGTTTCCTGCTCTGGACAGCAATATGTGTCTGTCCCAAGCAGGGCCGCCATCAGGGCATGACAACCATAACGGTTGTCACGGGCCCAGCGGCCCTGGGGGGCCCGGACTGCTCTGGCAGTCCTGGGCCCCACTTTCCCTCTCTGCACACATAGATAGCGAATATCGCTATCTATGTGTGCAGCCGCGGGCCCCCGGCTCCCTGTTACCGCAGAGGGGGCCCAGGCAGCACACAGCTTCTCCTCTCTTCTCTCTTCTAATAACTCTCGCGAGACCCGCCATGGTAACCGGGTCTCGCGAGAGTTATTAGAAGAGAGACGAGAGGAGATGCTGTGTGCTGCCTGGGCCCCCTCTGCAGTAACAAGGAGCCGGGGGCCCCCCCACCGGACCACCAGGGATCATGGAATCTCCCCCCTCCCTGGACACAGGTAAGCAGGGAGGGGGGAGAAACATGAACATTTAATTTAATAAAAAATTAATGGGAAAATGCCCCTTGCTCCCCCTCCCCCCCCCAGATTGCACATTTACACACACTGCATGCACTAACACAACACACACACACACTGCATACACTAACACAACACACACACACTGCATACACTAACACAACACACAGTCTGCATACACTAACACAACACACACACACACTGCATACACTAACACAACACACACTCTGCATACACTAACACAACACACACTCTGCATACACTAACACAACACACACACTCTGCATACACTAACACAACACACACACTGCATACACTAACACACACTCTGCATACACTAATACAACACACACACACTGCATACACTAATACAACACACACTGCATACACTAACACACACACTGCATACACTAACACACACACTGCATACACTAATACAACACACACTGCATACACTAACACACACTGCATACACTAACACACACACTGCATACACTAATACAACACACACTCTGCATACACTAATACAACATACACTCTGCATACACTACACACTAAAACACTCACTGCATCCACTATACTGACACACACTCTGCATTCGCTACACATTAACACACTCTGCATTCACTACACTAACACACACTCCGCATCAGCTACACTAACACACACTCTGCATCCGCTACATGCTAACACACTCTCTGCATTCACTACACATTAACACTCTGCATTCACTTCACACTAGCACACACTCTGCATCCGCTACACACTAACATACTCTCTGCATTCACTACACATTAACACACACTCTGCATTCACTACAAGTTTACACACACTCTGCATTCACTGCACTAACACACACACTACATTCATTACACTGACACACTCTGCATTCATTACACACTAACACACACTCTGCATTCACTAAACTATGCACACACTCTGGATTCACTATACTGACACACACTCTGCATTCACTACACTAACATACACTCTGCATTAACTGTACACACAGCATCCACTACACAAACATCCTGTATTCACAGTACACACACTACATCCACCACAGATTGAAACACTCTGCATTCACTATACACAGACACTGCGTCTAATACACACACTACATCCACTACAGACACTGCATCCACTAAACACATTTCATCTAGTACATACAAACACTACATCCACTACACAAACACACACTACATCACTGTACACACACTAAATCCACTACTCAAACACACTCTGCGTTCACTATACACACTGCATCCGCTACACAAACACACACTCTGCATTCACTGCACAAACAGTATCTAATACACACAAACACTACATCCATTACACACATTCTAATTCACTTCCACTATACACACAACATTCAGTCCTGCATCATTGTCAGCGGACTAGGTAGGGCGTGGGCGTGGGCGGGCCCGGTAGGGAGGGGGGCCCAGACCTTGTGCTTTGTCAGGGGCCCCAAAATTTCTGATGGCGGCCCTGGTCCCAAGCTTGGATTCTTTAAATGAATTCTTCCTCTCATTATTCAATACTGTGTTAGAAATACCTTGGTAAGAGTTGCTAGGAATGATGAGAACTGCCCCTTAGATTTCTGAATATATTAAGCAATTATTTTCTATGCAGTCACTGCCCAATCATTGGTGCCAACAGTCCCGAATTCTGAGGTAGTGTCCCTGCAAAACTGGGTTCAAGGGACCTGTACCGCATTTTGAAATCTGCTGACAGATTTCAAGACGAGGAGAAGACTTTTCACTAGGACCATGCACAGAGTGCTTCAGCAGTGGTCCTTGCATGGACTGCCTTGATAGGGCAGGCTGTCAGTCAGGCTTGCCACCCTCTTTAGAAGCAGGCCCGGCCTTTAAAATGGCATACCTGCCCATTGCACTGTGCCATGGGAGCACTCTATTCCGTTGTCTTCCCACCTCCGTACTGGAAGATGGGCAGGCAAAATTGGCAGATAAAACAATTATTACAATTTTTTATTGAAATGCTTCTGTTTGACATCAGGGTCATGTATTCACAGAATAAGAAAGAAAGACCAGAAGGAGATGTCCCTGATTGAACGTGTCATACTGGTGTGGAAGAGGTCCATCTGCGTCCGTAGACAGATCCACTAAACAGTGTTTTGGATAACATCTTTTAAAATATCCATTTTGTTTGTATTTTTTATTTGTTAGTATAATTTTTAACGCTTTTTCTATAATGCATTAAAAATAGGGCATCAATTTTACCACACAGTTTCCATTAAAGGACTATCTTTTTGCACTGGTTATTGTGCAAGGAGACTTTGGGCGCAGTCCATCAATTTTTTTGTCAAGCAATCTTAAAGCTGTTTGACAAAAAAAAAGGGGGGGGGGGGTATTACGTGACCTGAAGACCCTACCCTTAGTGTAGATGAGATAATGAGGAATTTCCCTTCCACAATGTCCATCCAAATTTGGATAGCACTGATAAAACACGAGCACAGGAGGCAGTCTAGCCAAGAGCTCATATCCTATCATTGCTATCACGTATAATGCATGTTTTGAGCCATGAAGTGAAGGGTGAAGTTGGGACACTTGGAAGAGAGCACACTTGGCTTCATTATAATTTTACCTCATTTCTATGGCAAAAAATAGTAAAAACAGAATGTTTTGAGTGCCCGGATTTATCTGGCAAGCCTTCAGGTCCTGACCAGTGAGGCTAACAAGATATTTCTTTGAATGTGGGAGATTAATGAACTTATCTTGGTACTTCTAATACTTTTAAGTAGTAATTTTAAGGAAAGTAAGAAACTTGTGATTATATATATATATATATTGTTTATGCAGCTTGAGTTTGGAATCCTTGAAGTGCCATTCACTTCACTGCAGACTCCTTTGTAGAGCAAACTGTAAGTTACTTTAAGAAATATATAATTAGGTTGTCTTTTAATGCATATTTCCCTAAGGAGTTTCCTGTCATGTTAAATGAAATTCTTTTTTTTACAACAATTTAAATATTCATCTTAGGTCATAAAATCTCAAGGTTGCTGGTTCAGGCTGAGGATGTATGTGAAAGGCATCTAGCCAGGGCGTGTTTTATTGCCATTGCTAATTATTATTTCATAATGGGAAATAACTATTCAAAATGTCTGTCATTTTTTAAATATATAATTTAGCTGTTCCTGTTAAGATTTAGTTTTGTAATAAATGTAATGTTTTAATTGAATTAGGCCTGCAGGCATTCTTTCTGTTCAAACGTACTAAATAATTACATATAAAATACACAGTGCAAGCACCTTGAAAATTGTACTTTTGAACATCTTAACGGGCACCTCAAGTCTGGCCTCCCTTCTCTAATGTATCTTCTACAATTGTTATATTAATTTAATTCCTATTCGGATGAAGTTTATTTGACGAAAGAGTCCGCTGAAGGCCTCAGACATCAAGTTCAGTCCAAACGGGCAGAATTGACATATCAAATGAGGAAGTAGAATATTCTGCTTTAGCAATGTAAGGAGTCAAGGGCAAAGACTATAGGACCCTGTAGGTAAGTGTCAAACTGATCACAAATGGTTTGACAACTTACAAAGTGATGGGGCCAGGAAACTCCTGGTACCATAACCATACAGCATGCTTCAATGGTTGTGATGCTTACATTATACCTATGTAGAAACAAAACAAAGGAACAAAAGGAAAACAAAGGAATTAAACCTTACCTAATACCAGGTAAGACCAAACAGAAAAAAATAAATATTACTGTGATCGACCAACATTTGGAAAGCTTCTTACAAATTGCCAAGTAATGCCGTACCATTTTTATCTATACAAAATGATTTCAGTAAAAGTCAGTCTCTCTAGATTTGAGGAGGAGGGGGTTCCTACGCCAATCTGCTACAACCAAATATTTTTGTACAGTACAGGTTTATTGGCAGTGATGTATTTTCTTATTAATAAGCTGCCCTACCACATGTTTGGGGCTCCTAAGCAATGTGCTAGTAGATGTTTAGAAAGTAACCTAACTTATAATAAAAAAAATAATAATACAAAAAAAAAAACAACTGAAACCAAATCTATTTATTTTACATGTCCTATTAAGAAAAATAATATCAATAACCCAAATTACATTTCATATAAATAGCTGTGTTTGAGTTGAACAAAGAAAAAAAAATGTAACTAACTTAAGTGCTGTATTAAAGCAACAAACAATAGGTACACAGTGAAATATGTTACGCCGAAAGTACATTCGGTCTTTCATACCCGAGGGCGATGCATTTATCAGACACTACGCAAGCTGAAAATTAATGGTGACCAAGAGACACAGCTTTGTACTCATTATGTCAGCCCAGTAGGAAGATTTGTTAACTCAGAGAGAAACAATACTAAAAAAACTTACAATGGGGGGGAAAGGCGTGTAATGAAACAGGAAGCTCACTTGCAAGAAACAAAGAGTACAATGCAGTGCTCAAAGACCACAAACTCAGAGGAATGACATCTGGACTTTAACAATAATGTGTCCATCCTTGTAGCATAATTACCAATACATGTGAGTCCTGCCTCAACTGTAACAAGTGGTCTCTGGTGAAGTGACGTGAGGTGAGACACGCATAAGCGTCATCGTTGTGATGTCTTCCCCTGTTGCAGAGTCCAGCCACGAATTTGAAATGACTATATAAAGGTACTATGTCGTAATTTACAACTGGGCACTCGGACACTTTTTCTTCCTGTGTATCTTGACTTTTTTAAATGTTGTTGTTTTAAATGTTGTTATAGAGGTTGCAGGCTCGGAACCTGCAGACGTCCTTGTACACTTGTAATATAAAGACATTTATGAAGTAACCCCTTGGGAGCTATTTCACAAGTGGAACAATCAGCGACTCTGTCTTTTAAACAGATCCACTGAGGTGAAATAAAGATGTAATGGAACCCAACAATGGTGAGGTAATGTAATTATGAGGACTTTACAGCTCTGAATCTAAACCAGAACATTGCTGACCTGGACAGCTTCTGAGGGCAGTCCTAAAGATAAGCCCTGAAAGTGGGCTGCTCAATTGTGTATTTTAGTATTACTTCATTTGTTTTCTTTTTCCAAAGAGATAATTTAAAGACTTAGAGGGTTGACAGTCCTTGGTCCTACATCCTAAAACAACTCAATTATTCTTTTCTACTCTAGTGGTATCCATTTTTTCATATCTTATCAGAGTTCTTTCAGAACAGTGAGGATGTTAGTAGTTTTAGTCATATTTTTTGAGTTAATCGTTATTGTAAGTACAAGGAACGGGGACATATGAAACATGCACGGTTGCTCCACTTGAAACAATGGGAGCACCAGGATTCGCTAAAAAAATGTCAGCCACTCCCCAGTAACCTGCAGAGATCTGCACCCAACAAGTGACATTAAATAGCTTATAAAACTGTCTGATCCACTGAACGCTGCAAGCTGCAGGGGGCACTGTGTGAGACCAGCAATTACAGCTACATAGAATTATCAAAATGTTGTGTAGAAACAATAAAACTTTTCACACATGGGCAACAAAAAAGCATTAAAACACGTTTGGTTCCACTTGGGCTCGTACGAAAGACATGTACACTAAAATCATCATAAAGATTAGTTTGACTATTCCCATGGGTTGTTGTGCTACGTGTCTTGGCACAACTTATTCAGAGATGCCCTTATTGAGTCTTTATAAAAGTGAGGTCTGCTCTAAGACCATTTTAGATCTGACGTCAAACATGTGCCTCACATTCTCCGCTCTCCCATTGTAACTTGGTTGCAAAATGGACTTTTAATCTTCCAAGTTATGGACAAAATTGACTTGCAAAGGAGGCGATTCAAAGTTGCAGCTTTGCAAATTAGAAATACATTTATATGAAAATGTGACTCATTACTATGGTAATAATATGACACTCATGAAGAAAAAAATGTGTTATGAAAACCAAACGTATTTTTATGTAGATATATTTATTTTCACCTATCTCATACATCTTCCAGCATATTTTTTGGTACTGAAACAACACACACAGGCTTATTAAGTGTATGGGTAAGGAACAAAGCATGAGGATTCTGCATGGGTTAAATTCTGAAACAAGTCAACCTAATAATTGTATTAGTTTATACTGATCAGAAACAACATTAAAACCACTCCAAGTCTTGTGGGTTGTTCCCGGTGTGTAGAGGTTAGTACCTACCGAAAGTGGTGCAAAAAAAGGACAACTGGTAAACCGGCATCAGGGTCATGGGCGCTCAAGGCTCATTGATGCATACGGGGAGCGAAGGCTAGCCTGTCTAGCCCGATCACACAGAAGAGCTACTGTAGCTCAAAATGCTGAAAAACTTAGTGTTGGCCATGATAGAAAGGTTCAGAACACACTGTGCATCACAGTTTGGTAAGTATGGGGCTGTGTAGCCGCAGACCGGTCAGAGTGCCCGTGATAAACCCTGTCCACAACCGAAAGTGCCTTCAATGGGGATATGAAAATCAGAACTGGATCATGGAGCAATGGAGATGATTGCCTGGACTATGATCTTTTAGATCAGGTGGATGGTCGGGTATCTGTTCATCATTTACCTGGGGAAGGGATGGCAGCTGGATGCACTATGGGAAGAAGGCAGGCTAGAGGAGGCAGTATTATGACCAGGACAATGTTCCGCTTGGACACCTTGTGTCCTGGCATTCATGCAGATGTTACTTTGACATATGCTACCTACCTAGAGATTGTTGCAGATCACACTTTGGCAGCATGAGGGGAACCTACACGATATTAGGCCGGTGGTGTTAATTGTGTGGCTGATCAGTGTATATAGGTAGTCTTGGCAAAATGAGGAGAATTTTATAACAAGGAAGACAACAAACCATGACAGACCTATAATGTATTCAATTAATAATGTAATTCGGACTATATCATGTCCCATGGCTAACCTACCTTCCTTTCTTTCCTCAGTCTATCCGTGAAGTCTATAGAATTCCTAAATACTGATCCAGCAATATTTGTCCAACTAGCAAGATCAAATATGTTGGACAAGTCTGTTTTTAGGTATATGCTAAACCATAGGAAGCCGCGTGTTACTGCAATGGTAACATACAGAGGTTGGTGTATAGTAAAAGGAATTGGTAGCTTGTAGCCAGCTGGATGGCCACATGATGCCAAGCACTATTCTAAAGTATGGTCTGTAAACCATAAAAAAAATCCATATTCCATTAAGTGCATTTTAGTAAAATCATCGACTGTCAAAAACATCCAGAACTGTCATCACACATAACAGTACGCATACCAAGTCGGTAAATGGTAATTTAACCATTGACCTTCTCAACAAAGTGAAACATTGTCGGTGGAGGATAATGGCTTTCTATAATAGCAAGGTAGTCTGGTGCTCAAAACTCTAAATCAGCATTGTGTGTACTGCTCATTTAGTATCAGACACACTAAAGAATCCCTGTCACCAAATACATAAAGTCACCAAGGCTATTCTAAGCACATAGGGAATCCTGTTACCGTAATTAGTCTGTAAAGGGAAACATTGTGGGATTTACCTTCATATTTAAACATGGCTATAGAGTGGATGTACTGTCTACAATGCTCATCTATATTTCAATGAAAATGCTTTAGCAACAAGGTCACCAACTCAAAACCATCACAAAAGTCACACAATGAATGTTTTGTGCATGTAAGTCATTTATATCGAGAAATATAAGCATACCGAACTAAAATCTCTTGGAAAGCAGCTCTTACACGTGAATAGAAGAGTTATGAAGGAAAACGTGCTTTTCGGAGTGCTAAGTGCTAAGTGTGGAAACATTCTATTGGTTTCCATGGTGATTTTTCCTTATACTTTGCCCAGGAATAGCACATGTTTTTGCCTTGATAACTCTCTGCTATAATATTTTTTTGATGGCTGGAAAGAATTCATGTGTGACTTACATTGTTTCAAGAATGCGACAAAACGTGCGAGGAAAAAAAAAAAGTGCTACCATGTGAGATAACTACATATACTATGTGTGATCCAAACGGCCAGCATTTTTATAACACTTTTATGCAAATTAAAATAAATTGTGATCAGTAAAATAATTAATTTTACACCATGGACCATGTTAGATGTGTAAAAATATAAATAGAAAAGAATGCTTAAAGGTCTGAATCCCCGCTAACATGTTGGTTATATATTTAAACAATTTTATTTTTTTTTTTTATTAGTTATATATACTTAGAGCATACATAGGATCGGCGCACAGAGAAAGCTAATTTCTCCTTAAGGAGCTAAAGAGTAGGGATCATTTTGAAGCACCACAACCACTGCAGATTACTGCAATAGTTATGGACTTAGGAGGCTATAGGTCCAATCCTTCCATTTATTTATTTTTTTCAAAATATATTTTGACAAAGTCATTTGACAAAAACTGAGGATCAAGTCTATGACCATTGGAGTATAGGTTTATGGCCCTGGTTAAAGGGTTGCAACAGTGCAACACACAGCTTGTTACCCCGCCACTGATTGTATGCCTTCTATCTCTGATTGCTGTTTGTGGGCAGCCAACTCAGATGGAAGCAGTTTCCAATAGCTAGGGCATAGCTCCCTTGCTCTATGAAACTAGAGACGAGGAACACTGCAACTTTAATCTATTTTACTCACCCATAGTGCTATAAGAGAGATGCTGCAGGTGATGAGAGTATTTGTTTAATCTATGTCCATTTTATTGTCACGTGGAACTCCATTTTCTTTCAAAAGTATTTGAAAAGATTTGCAATTCATATCACAATCCTGTTTAATCCTGGCATAGCTTTCTCTGTGCTGACTGGGAGATGAAAAGGTCTGTAGAACAATGATTGACAGGGAGCCAAGGTGGAGGCTCACGTGTCTAGGATAAAGCCAAGTACAGAAATGTGGAGTTCTACATTTGATTTGATTTCTCAGACCTAACAAACACATAATTGGTACATATAAAAAAAAAATCTGGAATGTAACAGTTCCTCTTTAATGTCAATTCAAAGCATTTCTTATGGCATAGCCTGACTGTACATTTAAGGTCAAAATATCTTTTTCAGCTATGGTTCCAGCACAGCCAGGTAAGAAGGGGCAGGAGAAAGAGGAAGTGACAGTGACACCCCATTTTGGTTGCCATTTTTGCTGTGCATGTATGTTTAAGGGACACAGCAATTTTGCCAAGTAGGTAAGTATATATTTAGCATTTAAAATCCCTGCACTATGGCCAGTTCGCAGATATTCTAGCATCGAAGATTGTCCTATACTAAGTTCAGTATGCATGTATTTTTTATATTTAGTATTTGTCTATACAATGTACTAGTGCCAATTTTACAGTCTATGCCAATTCTATGGTACCACATTGCAATTAAAAATATGCCCCTTGATTTTTCAGCCATACTAGTGACTAAAACATCCTTCTCTGAAGAGCAAGGCTACAGAGATGCCAGGATTTCCAAAACCGCATCTGTAATGGGCTTTTAAATGACTTTCTCTATTAAATAAAACATGCCGCTCTTAAGAGAAAACTACCAAATATATTATTGATCTTGCAATGACAAACCGAAGTGTGAGCTAGCAGAACCAAGGTAGTAAGTATATCTCTAATAATCATGCTCAAATGTATATGGCAATACTTTAAATACAGGTAGAGAACGCACAGATGACATATGTGTTGGACATTGATTAAGAATGCAAACAACTTGGTATCGTTTATACAATACAGGAAATGATGGCTGTGGTCTATTTAAATCCATGATCCATCATACTAATGGCTTCATCCAAGTGTGAAGCCATTGGATAAAGACATTAGTATGACGTAAGGAAAAAAACACATGCGTAGGGTGTCCAGAGCCTAATCAGGACACCAAGGATTAAGGAGGAACCAAGATCCACTGAAACTAACACATGTTTGTGTGAGCAATCAGTATAAAGGCAACGCAGTTTGATATATACCGTAAACTTCATTTTTTTCTGTTTTAATAAATGTATAATCGAGGATCAAGAAGAATAAATGAAGAAGAAGAAATTAGTTTAAATTTAAAAACTATTTATTTTATTTTTACGTAGAGGTATTACATGCTAATAAGTGATTTCGACCCCAGTTTTGTACAGAAACCTAACATAATTTTAGCTTTATTTTATATTGTCAATGACACACTTTGTGGCTGTTCAGCACAAACAAAGCGTTTGTTTCTTGTTCCGTACAGTTTTTCCACTTTTTTTTTATCAATAAGTTTAACTTCCCAGGCCAAATTATGAAGAAGTATCACAAATATAAGTGTGAAATTTAACAATCGGTAAAAAGATAAAACAGTTTGAACCTGGTGAAATGCTATATTTCATCTATAGTCAACTCATGGCTTAAAACTACAATTGTACTTTTTTCATTGGATTTTACAAATGTTTACCATTTTCATAAATGGCATAACCTCCAAAAAAAACAAACAGAACAGAACAGAACAAAGACATTTGGTACATTCTGTCCATCAGCCTAGGCACCCAATGCCCTTTATATTTATATTTGTAAATTGTCTTTATAAAAGAAAGCTACCTGGGAAGGACTCGGAAAATCCAATACTTGCCCAGATTGTTCGGAGGTCAATGATATGACTAACCTATGCAGTGTTAAGACTAAGAAGCATTGTGGAGCTATTTACTGCAAGACTGACCTTGAGCAGACCTCGAGGGAAATCGCTTCCTTCATTCACCCCTTGTAAGTTGGAGATGAATTCCTGACAGCTCATCTTCTTCCCAATGTTCTGGAAAACAGAAGGTCGCACATTACAATGATATATATATTCCTCTTACTGGCAATAATTAAGCGGACAAACATAATATGCCTTTATGTGCACAAAAACTGATGCGTTATGGCATGGAATTTTTGAAGCAAATATGTATTTTGTTTTTATTATCACTATAATTATGATCCACGCATTAAAATGGTACAAGAACATTAACATGCATTAACGATCGCGCATATTTTATTGAAAGCTGAATAAAATTACTATTTTCCGTGCAAGGGTGTCTACCTGAAACATAATGGGTTAAATCCAAATACAATCCACACACACAAATATGGAGAAACAAAGCTGAAGTTAATTTGTCAGTGGATAAATTACTAGTCCTCCCACTATTACACATATAGAACATCATAATTTGTCACCTGTCAGCTGAATGTTTTTTTTACTGGTCACACACTAGTGGGCTAAATTACATTTTCCACCTGCCTTTTGCATCTTAGACTTAACTGAGCTGCTAAAGCTAAGAAACAAAGTATATGCACCCAAGGGGTGGAAGCACATTCATTCCTAGAAACTAATGGATATCAGTGCAAAAAAACAAACAAAATCAAAATACTGATTGGCTAAAGCGGGTCATTTTTCTTTTTGGGAAGCTACGTGATAACTGAGCAGAGTGAACCTCGACATATAACCGGAAGAGAGATACTTGGGATGAAGACAAGCCAATTTTTATTTTCTCTCTATAAAAACATTAAAAAAATATTTTTTCTACAGAAATTGAGATGCGTTTCTTCTGTATAGGGACACTAAAGGCACCCAGATGGGTGCATTGCTGCAATTATTATTATTATTATTATTTATTATTTATATAGCGCCAGCAAATTCCGTAGCGCTGTATAATGGGATGTAAAACATTGCAGTTTTCATAGAAACTGCAATGTTTACATCGCAGGGTTAAGGCTGCCTCTAGTGGCTGTCTCCCAAACGGCCACTTCAGACGCTTCCTGGTCTTTCATGGAGTTTAACTACATGAAACGACGCTGAACATCCTCACACTTTGTTGCCTTTTCAAATCCCCCGTAGGAAAGCATTGATTCAATGCCTTCCTGTGGGGAAGGCATAATGCGTGAGTGATGCTCGTCACGCATTATGCCTTTAGGTTACCCCCATTGACCATGTCGGAGGAGGTGGAGACGGAGCCAACGCAGAGGGAATTCGGCATTGGAAAGAGGCAAGTGTTTAAAGCACTTTGACATAAGTTTTTTGTTTCTCACAAGTCTTTCATTTAGCTTACATATTTCCCGTCCAAAGTAAGAAATAAAAGAAAGAAATGCTATTTTCAAACTAAATCACGGTTCTGGTTTAAATAATTAAGGGTCTAGAGCTGCAATTTATTTTTATTAAAAGTGACAACATTTCCCAAACTTAATGGAAAGCTGGGCTTATATAAAATATCTACACAGATAGAGTTAAAACCTAAAACTAACCGAGCTTTAAATGTGCATTTTTATTCAGTGTGGGTTTGTAGTATCCCTTTAAGATAGAAACAAATCACTAAGTGTTGATGTTTTTAATGTCCATTTCATTGCTCTGTCTAAAGAATGTATAACAGACGGTGTTTGTGAGTTCTCTCATTACTGCTCCCTCTGTGCAGATGTCATAATACTGCCAAGCTTTTCGGTTTGTTTAGTGGTTCTGCAGTGTTTACTGAGGCAGTGGACATTTGGCTTAAGTTCCTGTGCCAGACTGACTCCATGATGTTAGCGTTTGATGGGGTTGGCAGTAACTGACAAACTGACTTGGATCTAACAATTGGGAAATCAAGTGAAATATAGAGATCTAGAATGACAAATAAACTGTTAGCATGTTTAACATAATTGTACGTTTACACATGTACTTTTTTTAGACTCTGTTTAAACGTGTATATATGAAACTATTTCAAATTCTCAACCAAAGACTAACTGCAATATTATGAATATAATTCTGTTGATATCAACTTACCGTATTTATCGGCGTATAACACGCATTTTTTTCTCCCTGAAAATAGGGGGCAAATGATGTGTGCGTGTTATACGCCGATATACCGTATTTTTCGCTCCATAAGATGCACTTTTTTTCCCCTCAAAAGTGAGCGAATGTGAAGGTTTACTTACCTGTCTTGAAGCTTGGGCCAGTGTTCAGCGTGCACCGCGGTACTGGAACTTCAATTTCAGGTTCCGGTTTCCGGCGGGACTGAAAGGAAGTGTGATGTAATTCCAGTAAAATACAAGTTTAGCAGGCTAAGATTGCCACAAGGCATATGTATGTATATGTGTTTGTAGTATCAGTTAGTTAATTATACGTAGCTAAGATACTGTCATCACTGTACTGACCAGGTGCAGGAATGTAAGAACTGGAATTACGCGTCCCTCTCCTTTGTATCAGATGAGCCACGTGGTTAGACCGGAGGGATGAGTTTAGACTCTATTCATTAAATAGGTTAAGGGTATGTGTGGGTGTAGTTAATTGTGGGAGGAGCTACAGTGCTATATAAGGAATGTACTCTATGTATTCAGTACTCAGACTTTGCTGTATTTTGGTGACGCTAGTCCCTCTGAGTCCCGATCGGTGATCCAATAAAGAATCTCTTCCTTCCTGAAGAAACCTGTGTCCATCTCTCTGTGCTTGGCTTCCGTCAGTTTCTCCGGTATCATTTGGTGCATTGGCCGGGAAGCTCATCGTTCAACGGTAGCTGAGAGGCAGAGGCGTGAGACGGTCTATCTTTGCCCACGTTCTCTACGGCTGCACCCCTGAACTTCTGCGTGGACCTCCCTTCGTCTCGGCGCCACTGGTCTGTTGTCCAGGAGATCATCGGCCTCTACGTGAGAAGTGCTGGGGTGTCCCCGTCGATGAGTGTGAACTCAGGTTCAGGAACGAGGAGGTAAGATAACTGCTGTTTTAGACGGCAGGACCCGCTAGGGGTATACCGATTGTGCGGTAGGCCCAAAGGGGTTTTTGAATCTGTATCTGCCCCCTCTGTCGGAGGGAAGGAGCGAAGGCGCACCGCTCGATCGAACGCTCTTTAGTCAGACCGTTTGATTTGGTTAGTCAGGCGGGGTCCTGGTGTAAATAGCCCTAGCCGGACACCGGTGTCTTGTCTAGACTAGCGTTCTAGGGTGTATATTACGTTCGCTAGGTCGGAGGGACCGGGAGACTAAGCGGCGCCTGTGTAAATTCGGTTCGCTAGTTCTCATCCTATCTGGGCTAAGTGGGAAGGCGTGTAAATTTGGAACCCACTAGACTTTTGATAGTACGACTAAGAGGCGCCTGTGTAAATTCGGTTCTCTAGCTCGTTGTATAGTGCGACTAAGAGGCGTCTGTGTAAATTCGGTTCTCTAGCTCGCTATATATGTGGTGATTGGGCAGTGTGGCTAACCAAAACGGGTGTATATAGTTTTAGGTAGTCCATTCAAGGTACTGGCCAATAGTTTAGTTGGGAATTGTAAATGTGTTAACGATTGTTTTAGTAAAGTGTATATCTTGTTAGATAGCGCGAGCTCAGCCGTCTAGCGAGAGTGTTAATAGTGTGTTGCTGTATTATAGTGCACGGTACCATAACCCTGTATATTTACTGACATTGTATAATAAGTACTAATCATTGTCGTCCATTGCATGTTTTAACACCATAACCACTAATAATTGTATTGTGACCTTAACTTGTGCTTTGACCTATGCTAACCGTACTGTAACCGCTATTTGTAAAAGACGATGTTACTGGGTGTGTTATAGACGGGTAATTCGTATATAGAGAATTATAGCGTGGGTGACTGTGTAGTTACGCCAAAGGGCATAATATTGATTATATAGTGACTGGTGTAGCAGCTGTGTGTGTACGGGAATTCCCTGAGTGTTTATTGTTATGGTGTACGTTTCACTTGGTAACCGTACCACGTGGTGCTGTTGCCAGAGGAAACGGGTGTGACTGTTGAATAGTACGCGTGTATAGTAATCGTTGTCGACGACGTTCCACTGTTAAATATGGGTGCGTCGCAGTCAACGATTCCGGATCCCTTAGGATGTATGGTTAAGAATTTTAAAAAGGGATTCAAAGTTTGTGATTTTGGGGTTAAGATGTCCCCTGTACGTTTGGTCACTTTGTGCACTAGGGAGTGGCCTACTTTGGTTGCGGCATGGCCGCCACGTGGCAGTTTGGATCCAACGCTGGTACAGCGCTTACACGTGGCTGTATCAGGTAGGCCTGAACTTTACGGCCAGTTTCCTTATATTGATTGTTGGAGACAGGCCGTAAATGACTCGCCAAAATGGCTCCAGACATGCCACGAGGAGCAGTGTCGCCTCATGGTAGCTAGGACTTGTTCGTCCACTAGGGCTGGTGTTAGGCCCATTTTGGACACGCCCCCTGAGTCCGAGATCCCTTTGCCGCCCCCTTACTTTCCGGTAAGAGGAAGTGACGCAAATACAGGAAGTCCTGTAACCCTTCCCTCATTACCCTCATCCACTTCCGCTTCCTCCTCCAGTACAGGATCCACCCCCCCTCGTACTAAATCTCCCCTTCCGGAACCAGAACCCACCCCCATTAGAAACGAATATCCTGATTTGGCGCCACTTCAGACTTCCGGTCAAGCTTCATCTAGCTCGGCCCGAAGTGTTCTATTCACTACCTTTTCCCAAAACCAACCTCCCACATCCCCATACCCTATATCTCCCCGACCGGAACCCATGACTGACGCTTCCCTACGTAGCCCCATCCAAACCCGACAGTTGACTGGTGCCCAACAATTAAAGCACTATCAGATGCCTCTTCGCTTAAATCCCGGGTCAGCTTATATCGATGCCGCAGGTCAAATGGCACACGCTGACCCTGTCTTCGTATATGTCCCTTTCACCACTACCGACCTTTTAAACTGGAAGACCCATAATTCCTCGTATACTGAGAAACCACAAGCCATGACTGATCTGTTCACCTCAATAGTACAGACACATAATCCGACATGGGCTGATTGCCAGCAGTTATTAATGACTTTATTTAACAATGAGGAAAGGACAAGAATAAATCAAGCAGCCATTAAAGCATTAGAAGATAGAGCCCGTGCTTTGAACCAAGCTAATCCAGCAGCATGGGCCGCAACACACTATCCCAACACTGATCCCGATTGGAACGTAAATGGTGCTGATATGGTTCAACTCAGAGCCTATAGAGACGCTATAATTGCTGGCATGAAAGCAGGAGGAAAGAAAGCTATTAACATGTCGAAGACAGTTGAGGTGATTCAGAAAAGCGATGAAGCGCCCAGTGTCTTTTATGACCGATTATTGGAGGCGTACCGCTTGTACACCCCCTTTAATCCGGAAGACGCAGATAATTCCCGAATGGTGAACTCCGCCTTTGTCAGCCAAGCTTACGGAGATATTAAGCGCAAGCTACAAAAGCTAGAAGGGTTTGCAGGTATGTCAATCACCCAACTAATGGAGGTAGCTAATAAGGTGTATATGAATAGGGAAACAGAAAGCAAAAAAGAGGAGGAGCGCAAGATGCGTAAAAAGGCTGATATGCTAGCGGTAGCGATCGCAGGCGTAGATAAACGGGGCCCAGATAGAGGCAATAATAGATGGAGTAGGGAGCCTTTGAGTAGGGATCAGTGTGCGTATTGCAAGGAAGAAGGGCATTGGAGGAACGAATGTCCGCAAAGAGAGCAGTACGAGAGAGACCAACCCAGGGCAGGCTACGGAAACTTTAGAGGCAGAGCGAGAGGTAGAGGAGGTCCCGGAGGGAGTAATGGTTATAGAGGGAGTAATGGGAACAGAGGAAGTGTTAGGGAAGACAGGTATATTCCAGCAGCGCAAAGGTCTCGCGATAGAGAAGGTAGGGACTTTGTAGGATTGGCTGACACGGTCATGGAGGACTATTGATACCGACCGGGCTCCATCCCCCTTGGTCGAGCGGAGCCTATGGTCGATGTATCAATAGGGGGGAAAAGGAGTGCGTTCATGATCGACACTGGTGCTGAACATTCAGTGGTGACTAATCTAGTTGCTCCTCCATCTGGAAGGACTATTACGGTGATAGGAGCAACTGGAAGAAGTGCTGAAAGACCGGTTCTTAAAAGTCGACTCTGTACATTGGGAGGCCACGTAGTAAAACACCAATTCCTTTATATGCCTGAATGTCCAGTCCAATTGCTGGGACGTGATATGCTATCCAAATTACAAGCGCAGATTACGTTCCTACCAGATGGAACAACATCTTTAAAGTTTAATGGACCTTCAGGTATTATGACTTTATCCGTACCAAAGGAAGAAGAGTGGCGACTTTATACAGTGTTGACTAGCCAAAACCCTAGGAGTGATGAGACATTGTTTAACATACCAGGAGTTTGGGCAGAGAACAACCCACCAGGACTGGCCCGCAATATTCCACCAATAAAAATTGAACTGAAACATGGGGTTTATCCAGTAAGCCTAAGACAATATCACATTCCGCAGAAGGCTAAGAAGAACATTCAATCCTATCTGGATAAGTTCATACGGTATGGTATCCTAAAATTCTGTACTTCCCCCTGGAACACCCCATTGCTGCCTGTTCAAAAGCCCGGCACAGATGAGTATCGACCTGTGCAGGACTTAAGAGCAGTCAATGATGCGGTTGTTAGCATACATCCAGTTGTACCCAATCCATATAACCTGCTTGCTTTAATTCCGGGCGGGGCTACTTACTTCACAGTCTTAGATCTCAAAGATGCCTTCTTTTGCCTCCGAATTGCCGCAGAAAGTCAATGTATTTTCGCTTTCCAATGGGAGAACGCTGTAACGGGCTCAAAACGCCAAATGACTTGGACAAGACTGCCCCAAGGGTTTAAAAATTCACCTACCCTATTTGGTTCAGCCCTAAGTCAAGATCTATTGGATTTCGAGTCCATCCCAGGAGAGTGTGTATTGTTACAATATGTAGATGACTTGTTGATAGCAGTAGTTACAAAAGAAATCTGTCAGCAAGCAACGCACGATCTACTACACATTCTCTGGAAGGCAGGATACAAGGTGTCTAGAAAGAAGGCTCAGTTGTGTTTGCCAACTGTCAAGTATCTAGGATTCCATATCTCTGAAGGTCAAAGAATTATGGGGCCAGAGAGAAAAGAGGCTGTCTGCCAAATACCAATACCCAAGAATAGAAGACAAGTGCGAGAATTCTTGGGGGCAGCAGGCTTCTGTAGGATATGGATTCCCAGCTACGCGATACTAGCAAAACCTCTGTACGCAGCTATCAAAGGTACAGAGCACGACCCCTTCTTATGGACCCAAGAACAGCAAACGGCATTTGAAGATGTGAAGAAGGCTTTGATGAGTGCCCCAGCATTAGGTCTACCTGATCACACACGACCATTCTACTTATATGTACACGAGCAAAGAAGAATGGCTGTGGGAGTATTGACACAGTACTTGGGATCATGGCAAAGACCTGTTGCCTACATGTCTAAGCAACTGGATGCAGTGGCCAGCGGACTTCCACCTTGTCTAAGAGCCGTAGCTGCAGCCGCCCTGCTAGTAGCTGAAGCCGATAAACTCACTCTGGGTCAAGAACTTTATGTACGAGTCCCACATGCAGTACAGACGTTGTTGGATTACAAAGGAAATCATTGGTTTAGTAACAGCCGTATGACCAAGTATCAAGCAATGTTGTGTGAAAACCCAAGAGTGCATTTAGAGACTGTAAACACCTTAAATCCAGCTACCCTTTTGCCACAACCTACTGAAAGTCAACATGATTGTTTGGAAGTAATGGATGAAGTATTCTCAAGTAGACCAGATCTTCGTGATTTTCCCATCCAGAACCCCGATGTTCAATATTACACCGACGGCAGTAGTTATGTGAAAGAAGGGATCCGCTATGCAGGATATGCAGTGACAACAATAGACAAGGTGATAGAAGCTCGGCCACTGGCGAAAGGAACATCAGCACAAAAGGCAGAATTAATAGCACTAACACGAGCGTTACAATTGGCTGAAGGTTTAAGAGTAAATATCTATACGGACTCTAAGTATGCGTTTTTAACCACTCATGCCCACGGAGCTTTGTATAAAGAAAGAGGACTACTGAATTCAGAAGGCAAAGAAATCAAGTACGCAGCTGAAATCCTACAACTATTGGAAGCAGTGTGGGAGCCGAAAGAAGTCGGTATCATACATTGTCGAGCGCATCTGAGAGGAGATGGTGATGTAACCAAGGGAAATCGGATGGCAGATAGTGCAGCTAAGCGTGCTGCTGAATCAGGAAGACAGGAGTATGTAGGGCATATAGCTGCTCTTATACCAACTCCACTGTCCCAATGGACTCCAGTTTATACAGCTCAAGAAGAGGAGTGGTTAAAGACTGAACCGGGAAAGTATCTGGAGAACAAGTGGTATCAGCTAGAAGATGGAAGAATAGTTATACCAGCATCGCTAGCGGTAGAAATTGTCCAAAATTATCACAACGGGACACATTCTGGGAGAGACAGTACTGAAGAATCTCTTAGAAAACATTTCTACATACCAAGATTGTCCAACTTGACTCAGGCCATTGTACGCAGATGTGTAACGTGTGCTAAGAATAATGCAAGACAAGGACCAGTAAAGCCACCAGGAGTTCAGTTTATGGGGGGACTCCCCATGTCCGATCTACAAATAGACTTTACAGTGATGCCTAAATCGGGTGGACATCGTTACCTGCTGGTAATTGTGTGCACCTATTCTGGCTGGGTAGAAGCATGTCCTACTCGTACAGAGAAAGCAGGAGAAGTTGTGAGATTCCTGCTACGAGAAATAATACCCCGATATGGACTACCCTGTTCTATAGGATCGGACAATGGTCCAGCTTTTGTTCACCAGTGCCTACAACAACTGACTCATATGCTTGGTATAAAGTGGAGGCTTCATACTGCATATAGACCCCAGAGTTCTGGTAAGGTAGAGAGAATGAATAGAACTATAAAGAACCAGTTGGCTAAAATGTGTCAGGAAACCCAACTTAAGTGGAACGTTCTCTTACCCATAGCTTTATTGCGAATCCGCAGTACCCCTACCAGAAGGATGGGCCTCTCTCCTTTTGAAATCATGTATGGGCGACCACCTCCCGTACTTGGTAACTTAAGGGGGGACTTGAGTCAGTTGGGAGAAGGAATTACCCGGCAGCAGGTTGTAGAGTTGGGTAAGACTATGGAGGAGGTACAGAAATGGGTACAAGATAGATTACCTGTGAATATTTATCCCCCTGTTCATAGTTATCATCCAGGAGATCAAGTATGGATTAAAGAGTGGAATACTGTACCGTTAGGGCCCAAGTGGAGAGGTCCTTATGTTGTTCTTTTGTCTACCCCTACAGCAATAAAAGTAGCAGAAGTGACTCCGTGGATACATCACTCCAGGGTTAAACCAGCAGCAGTCGATTCTTGGCAAGTTACAGCAGATCCAGAGAATCCCTGCAAGATCCGGTTAAAACGTACTACTCAGTCGGAGTAACGAGGAATTATTGTGGATTACAAATTTTATTGTTACAGGTGTGAGTGAGAAGGCCATAATAAAGCCTGTCCGCTTACCATCACATAGTGTATAAGCCAGGAAAGTCTCGAAGGGACACCTGTGAAGACGAGCAGAACTCCATTCCCTGCAGCCCTCACATCCTGGAAGCTGAGGTTCCATCGCACGGACGAAGACTGAGGATGACGGCGAAAGATGTGCTTTTGATTGTGTTTATTTACATGTGTTTTTATATTCAGGAAGGTAGAGGTACCGACACTCCTAGCTGTGAGGTATGCATTAAGACTACGAGAACAGGTAACCATATTTCCCAAACCCTAATTTGGCATTCACAATACGAATGTAAAGGAGATGTATCGAGATGTAGATACTTAAATATAGATTATAGTGTGTGCCATTTAGGAGTAGGAGAACCTAAGTGCTTCAGTCCGGAGTATCAGCCTCGTACAATTTGGTTGACTCTCAGGAATGGAGATCCTCAGGGGACCCTAATTAATAAAACGGTGTTAGAATCCGTACATTCTTCGGGTGTTCTGCTATTTGATGCGTGTAAAGCGATATCGAGTGGTAGAAAGCCGTGGAATGTATGTGGGGATCTTAGATGGGAGAGGACGTATGGGTCTAACGATAAATATATTTGTCCCAGTAGCAAAAATAAATATGTAAGTCCTAGATGCCCAAATAGAGATTATAACTTTTGCCCATATTGGTCTTGTGTGGGGTGGGCGACTTGGGGACAGACAGTAGACAAAGACATGATAGTGACTAAGTTGCCGACTAGCCCTTATTGTAAGTCTATGGAATGCAATCCAGTCCATATTCTTATAAATAACCCCGACAAGTTCTTAGATAAGTATGGAAATTTATTTGGGTTTCAAATATACGGGACGGGTTTAGATCCTGGGACATTATTGTTTATAGGAATAGAGACTGATACGGTATCCTCCCAGACTCATCAAGTATACCATTCCTTTTACGAAGAGATGAGTATAGATAATAAGATCCCCCATAATGCTAAAAACCTGTTCATCGATTTAGCTGAAAGTATTGCCGGTAGTCTTAATGTTACCAACTGCTATGTGTGTGGAGGTACTAACATGGGAGACCAATGGCCTTGGGAAGCAAAGGAGGTAATGTCCGGTTCTGAGGCAGTTGACCAATTAATATCTACACAAGCCGATTATCATATGAGTGTTAGAGGTAAATCTGAGTGGAGATTAAAGACCTCCATCATAGGTTATGTTTGCATAGCAAGGAAAGGAATAATGTATAATACCTCTGTAGGAGAATTAACTTGTCTAGGGCAAAAAGCTTATGATGATGATACAAAGAATACAACTTGGTGGTCGGCTTCAAATGTCTCAGAACCATCTAACCCGTTTGCTAGATATGCCAATTTAAAGGACGTGTGGTTTGATCTATCCATCACATCTACCTGGAGAGCCCCAGCAAATTTGTACTGGATCTGTGGTAAGAAAGCCTATTCGGAGCTGCCACAGGACTGGGAAGGGGCATGTGTGTTGGGTATGCTCAAACCATCCTTCTTCTTGTTACCGATTGAAACAGGTGAGACTTTAGGTGTTAAAGTGTATGATGTGAATCATAGGAAGAAAAGGGGACCCATAGAGATAGGCGCCTGGGAAGATGATGAATGGCCTCCCCAGCGTATTATAGATTACTATGGGCCAGCCACGTGGGCTGAGGATGGTACCTTTGGTTATAGAACCCCTATTTATATGCTCAACCGTATTATAAGATTACAGGCGGTGGTTGAGATTATCACAAATGAGACATCACAAGCGCTCAATCTTCTAGCGAAGCATAACACCAGGATGAGGACAGCAGTCTACCAAAATAGATTAGCCTTGGATTACCTTTTGGCAGTAGAGGGAGGTGTATGTGGGAAGTTTAACCTAAGTAATTGCTGTCTTCAAATAGATGACGAAGGGCAAGCAATAGCTGAGCTTACTAGCCATATGGTTAAACTAGCGCATGTGCCTACTCAGGTATGGAAAGGGTACAATCCAAGTAGTTGGTTTGGTAGCTGGTATGAGTGGTTTGGAGGGCTTAAGGCAGTGGTAGGTGGAGTCCTACTGATTTTACTGTTGTGTCTACTCCTACCGTGTCTTATACCCTTAGTAGTTAGGTCTGTGCAAAGCCTGATAGGAAGTATAGCAGAGAGGAAGGCTGCTGCACAGATAATGGCGATATATAAGTATAAGGCTCTAGATCAGGGAGAACCAATGCAAGAAGATGAATGTTGAAGATTCACATCATAAGATAAGTCTGGTCTGGTTCATGGTAACCTGAGGTATATGCAAACCAAGGTTAAGTGATGCCTCAAGTAATTGTGAAATATCAGAGGCATCAAAGGGGGGAATGTGATGTAATTCCAGTAAAATACAAGTTTAGCAGGCTAAGATTGCCACAAGGCATATGTATGTATATGTGTTTGTAGTATCAGTTAGTTAATTATACGTAGCTAAGATACTGTCATCACTGTACTGACCAGGTGCAGGAATGTAAGAACTGGAATTACGCGTCCCTCTCCTTTGTATCAGATGAGCCACGTGGTTAGACCGGAGGGATGAGTTTAGACTCTATTCATTAAATAGGTTAAGGGTATGTGTGGGTGTAGTTAATTGTGGGAGGAGCTACAGTGCTATATAAGGAATGTACTCTATGTATTCAGTACTCAGACTTTGCTGTATTTTGGTGACGCTAGTCCCTCTGAGTCCCGATCGGTGATCCAATAAAGAATCTCTTCCTTCCTGAAGAAACCTGTGTCCATCTCTCTGTGCTTGGCTTCCGTCAGTTTCTCCGGTATCAGAAGTGCGCACTCAGTGTGCACACTTCCTTTCAGTCCCGCCGGAAACCGGAACCTGAAATTGAAGTTCCTGTACCGCGGTGCGCGCTGTGAAGCCGGCCCACGCTTCAAGACAGGTAAGTAATTATGGGACATGGGGAGGGAAAGTGCACTATGGGACAAGGGGAGGGGGGAACACTATGGGAGGGGGGAGAACACTATGGGATGAGGAGGGGGGATCACTATGGGAGGGGGTGGAGAATACTATGGGAGGGGGGATAATACTATGGAAAGGGGGAGAACACTATGGGATGAGGGGGGGACGACACAATGGGAGGGGGGGAAAGTACTATGGGAGGGGGGGGAAATTTCCTGAAATTTCCTTCTTAAAATGTGGTGCGTGTTATACGCCGGTGCGTGTTATACGCCGATAAATACGGTATTTCAAATGAAAGAAAAACATTTTCATTATTTCCCTTTAACATTCTACCACTTTTCTATTCCTCCTCTTTTATTTTTTGTCAGTTACGCTCTCGAATCTGTACATAGTCCGTTCACTGGTTCTCCTACAATTGTTTGTTTTGCCCATAATTTTATCCCTCTTGTACTTACCTCCCTTACTTCTGCTTCCCATTCTCTCTTTGTAGTGAACATCTACCATAACCTCAACAGCCCCTCTTGTTCTGCCCCTCTTCTGCCACTTTCTCTTATCTGACCTACCATTTTAACCCCTTAAGAGTTCAGCTTCACAAGTAAAAGGCCAGCATGCTGGAAAATTCCCGTCATATGTCCTTTAGAGGTTAATAATTATAAAATCTTCATTGACTGGCCATGGAATATTAACGACAAAAGCAATAGCGAAGGCAAAAAAAAAGAAAGACAGGAAGAAAGAAAAGAAGAACAAGGGGGGGAGAAGAGGGATAAATTGTATAGTGAGGAAGAGAGTCGAGGCCAAAGAGAGGGAGCACAGAGAGATACAGGGACAAAAAGTGAGATAAGAGAGACAAAGAAAATGCCAAGGGAGATAGGTAGAAACTGTGTTTAGAGATAACCAAATATATTATAGTAAATCAGAAACATTATTATTATTATAATTTATATAGCTCTTACATATTTCGTAGCACTTTACAATTATAAAATGGGGATATTTGACAAGAAAATTAGATACCGAATGTAACAGAGACAAATGTTAAGAAAGCCCTGTTTAGATGAGCTTACAAACTTATAAACTCAGAATATCTAATTCTATTATTCATTTTTTATGAACTCTGTTTGAACAATTTTCTATTAGAATTTTTTTAAATATATCAAGATGTTCTGCTTTCACTTTATTACATCTGTTAGAGTTTTTTTCTATTTTTTTTATTTTTTTTTTAAACTTACACCTTGTAAGCTGGTGTCTATTAATCTCCTTAGTAACTAATAAATTACTCTGGCCTTTATTAGGTGTTTAAGGATGAAAGGTCAGCCAGTTTGCCCTTTATATGACATGATATATTGAAAATGCAGTTTTATGTGAAGGAAAAACAAATACCTAAAATAAAAATTATTGCTTAAAGGGGACCCTTGCACCTGCTACACAGTATGCTTCAAGAATTTTCTAATAAAGAGATACTATAGTAAAGTGCAGAGAATGTCTTAGTAACTAAGTATTATCTGGTTGTGTGTCTAGGTAGCTATTATTACTAATTATGTCACCAACATATTCTGCCACGCTTTACAATTAGAAAGGGGATATTTAAAAGGCTCTGCTCATACGAGCTTACAATCTATGAGGATTTTTAGGTGGGTCGATACATATCGTTAGGTGTCTTGCCCAGGGACACTTACTGGTAAGGAGGTCTGACCGGGATTTGAACCAGGTATTCTGGACAATGAGTGACTCTGGATTATTTTAAAATAAAGAGGCACGCTATCATAACCACAGCTACATTTACCCCACTTCACACATATGCACATATAACCCACAGCTAGAAGATCCACAATTAATTCACCCAATCCTATATTAATTTGTCAGGGAGGCCTACAAACAATGCATGTCTCGGGACTGTAATCAGCAAGGTTCAAACGGCAATACACAGTATTTTATTCTTACTTTTATCCAATGCAGGCCTGAAGCATGCATGTTTACAAGCTTCCGATAAAATCATAAATGCGGTCACCTTATCTCTCACAGCTATCATAGAAACATAGAATGTGACGACAGATAAGAACTATTCGGCCCATCTAGTCTGCCCAATTTTCTAAATACTTTCATTAGTCCCTGGCCTTATCTTATCTGGTTAGGATAGCCTTATGCATATCACACGCATGCTTAAACTCCTTTACTGTGTTAACCTCTACCACTTCAGCTGGAAGGCTATTCCATGCATTCACTACCCTCTCAGTAAAGTAATACTTCTGGAACAACAGCCGAGCCAGGTAGGAGCCGAACCTACAATCTTCTGATATCAACCCAGCTTCTCCTGAACCTGTAAACCTCATTATGGACCCCACCACAGACATAGTCTCATATCCAACAGAAAGGCTCCCCTCTACTCACAGTGATTAATTTCCTGCCGTAGTCATATTCCTATCCATTTCATATCACATCTACTTCACAATATCACATTTTGGGCTCTAGAGCACAAGCCCCACAGCTACAATCCCTTAAATAGTACAGCTATAGCATACCCCACCAAGACCCCCCTCTCCTTCAAAGAGCTCACTTGCTGGTGTTCCCATGGGTCTGAGCAGGCATGGATGGGTATGAGATTTTGAATTTATTGGCTGAGGAGCACAGCTTGAGGGTATTGACAAAGGTTGTGTAGTCGCAATATGTACAATGTGCTGCAACATCATTGCGTCTAGCTATACCAAGAAGGAAAAAGGTGGAGATGCCTCTTCTATGTTTGGGGAATCCAGCGATCAGTGCTGATGTGAGATAGGTGGAGTACACCCAAATAGTAAAACTGAGTAGCGTATTACCGAACCTTAGAATGGTCAGGTTTAACGTAGGCAGAAAAGAGCAGTCAGGGCATAGCCATGGGTCAGGATACCAGAGATCAGTAGAGCGATACAGGAATAGCTGGGTCAGTATGCCAGAAATGAGAAAAGTCAAGACACAAGCCGTGTCAGAAAACCGGAGAACTGAAGAGTCAAAAGCCAAGCCGAGACAAATCACAATAAAGCAATAAATCACATATAATATCAAGTAGCACTATAGGGCAAACAAGGAACCACAATAGGGCAAAGAATAAAGCGAAAGGTGCCCTTTTTATAAGGGAGCGTCTTTTGTTTTAAGGCTACGCCCCCAAAACGTTCTAGGCTAGTACAGATGATGTGGGACCACGTCATCGACGTTATGACATCGGCGCGCATGTGTCGCATCATGAAAAAGGGGTGTGATCCCAGCATCTGGTGTGGGACATGCAGATCTGGCTGTGAGAGGAATCGGCTTCGGGTGCCGCACCACGTGGGAGCGCTGGAGAGAGGTAAGAGATTGTGACACCATAATGTTCTTACAGGCAGAATGCTAGCAAAGCATCAGGGGAAAAGTAGGCCACAACATTTGGAGTGCAGAAGGTTGCCTACCCTAGTGGACGAAGCTATGCATTGGCATAAAAAAAAATGTTATGAAAGAGTATATCGTAGAACAGAGAGCCAGAAATAGTATGTAAACCTTAATGCAGTATGGGCTTATTAGCATATTTACATGGCATTCTGGGGCAGATGAGTAAAATATATTTAAAGGCTGATGTAGCAGGAAAAATGGTTTATAGAATATGCCTTACAAAAGACAATATATAGATTAAAGCTGTTCAATTTACTTAATTTCATATAAAATATTTAATCTTTTATTTAACACTCACCCCAATATGAATAGATATACACATACATATAATGTCCCACAGGGCAGAGAGTATGCCCTTGCCTACTCAAATCTGTACCTCAATAAATCATTTTAATAGTGTGACAGTTTCATCTGACAAAATACTAAACCTAGGAAAACAAATTTGTCAGGAAGGTTCATTTATCAACCATGAAGATGATGGCACAGAACATGGCCTTATGTTACTTTATCGGAATATTTTGCTCTTTCTTGAACCCAAGTCACTCATTGTCATTTATATTAAGGTATTTTGCGTTTGAAAAGAAAAGGCCTTTGAAAAACGTATTTTTAACATGATGTATCGGATATACATTCTGTAGAGCAGGGGGACCCAAAAGGTAGTTCCCCCAGATGTTTTAAAACTACAGCTTCCATGATGCTTTGCCATTATAAAGGCATTCCAAAGACATGCAAAGCACCATGGGAGTTGTAGTTCTACAACATCTGGGGGTCTACCTTTTGGGCACCCCTGCTGTAGCGATTCAAAGACATGTTTTATTTTGTACATAAAGGGAAAACAACCACATAATGAAGGGAACACAAAGCTATGCATGCTACGCAAATCATACCTTGGTGTAGTACTTAACCAAATATAACAACTTTTTTTTTTCACAAAACAGTGTAAATTTTAATATTTTCAGTTGGATACTCAACAATATATATAGTCAAACAACTCACTACTTCTTACAATCACTTCACCCACTTTAATCTCCATTGCACCCTGCAAGGGCAAGCTTAATTGGAAAGCGGCAATTGAAGGGATGCATTTAAAACCTCCATTTGCTCACCTGGACGAGAAATAGCCTTCTGCTGTGTTTTAATAATGGCAGTATAATTGCAATGGTAAAATGACAATACAGTCAATACAAGTTCCAAAGACTGCTACCTTCTAACCGTTTGGAGGTGTGGCATTACGTGGATCACGGAGGTGGGCAGTTAGAAGTGCTTAAATTAGAGGTTTTGTACACACATATATATATATATATATATATATATATTTATTTTCCAAGCCCTTCGGGTGATCAGTAATTGTGTCATGTTTGTGTCATGAAATGTGAATTCTATGCGTTGTACAGGTAACAACACGAACGAGCAATAATCGACTAGTTATCTGTGATCGTTAATAAAGCCGTCGTATTTTTCCCAGTACTTAAAGCATCCAGTGCCTCGTAGTTGGTTTCAGGTAATCTCTAATTATTTTCTTTCACAGTGGGAAGGCCATGTTGCTTTGGAAGACATCCTGATAATTTGTTTTGTTATTGCTGCCTGACTTGTGCTCTCAATAATTAAACCTGTTGGATAGCAGCTGGGGCCCGTCATAAGAAGATGCACAATTTCCACAAAGAAAACGGGAAGAGATTTAAGAAAGCACGTAAATAGATGGATGGACAGACAGGCAGACAGACAGACCAATCAAAAATCATATATCGAGAACTGAAATTTTTAAACAACTCTATTTCCAAATGTAATACCTAAAGAAGACCTCCGTCAATGTATGTCATCAATAAATGACTGCGTATTTCATATTTGTTTGTATATAGATAATATATATTCAGTTTTATTACTGTATAAACGTTTGTAATGATAAGAAACCGACATACTCAAGACCTAGATAAGCAACACGGGGGGGGGGGGGTCATTTAATGAAGAGTGAAAAAGAATTTGTCAAATTTACGGCACAATAGCTACCTCTCAACCTTTGGTTTATCTTTTACAAATTTATTTTTTAAATTATTCATAATTCATTGTGCATTAAAAAGTCACCTGTGTATTTCCAGGGACTTTGAAAATCCTATGTTCCAAATAAACAAACAAACACATAAACGAACACTATCGTATCCACATAAAATATTAGGACACCAGATTCCTCTTGTTCAAATTACTTGAGATCTGCGTGTCTCGCTATACGTTGACCTAGGTTTTTGAGCCCTAAGTGACCTGTCTTGTGTCTCTGCTCTTTTTTGGAAATTAACTTCAATAAAGCTTTGTCTGCAATAATAAATACAAATAGGACACCAGATATTTACCAAGGTATAATCTGATATCTAAGCCAGTGTGACAAAAGCAGTGGACTTTCCATTTATTGGTGTCTGTCTTCCCCTACTATTGTTCTTCCATCCACACATGCTTATGGGTGTGCACTGCACTTCATGCAAAAATGCATTTTCTTTTTTTATTTAATTCTACAGGGTTCTATTACAAGAAGACTTGCAGAATAATTACTGCTGTGGAGGAAAGGCCTTATTTAGCCTTATTCAAGACTGTGCTAGAGAGGAGAGGCATGTAAGCTATATCATATTTTATTCATATATATTTTACTCCATGACTGTGTCTGACAATCATGGCATGTACATTTCATACCTCCCATCATTTCAAACTGAACACCACTTTCATTTTTATTTTTTGGGTGGGGGAAGGGGTACAGCCAGGAGGGGAGAGGTGGGTTCTGGGAAATTTTACGTGACTTACTAAAGGATCACTATAGGGTCAGGAACACAAACATGTATTCCTGACCCTATAGTGTTAAAACCACAATCTAGCCCCCCTGGGCCCCACATGCCTCCATAAATATAGCAAACTCTTACTGTATTCAAGCCTGAAGCTGTAAATCTGCATGCTGTTTGTCTCAGAAGAAAAAACAAGCAGTCTGCTGACATCATTAGAAGTGGTGGCCTGATCCAATCACAATGTTTCCTCACAGGATTGGCTGAGACTGACAAGGAGGCAGATCAGGGGCAGAGCCAGCATGATTCAAACACAGCCCTGGCCAATCAGCATCTCCTCATAGAGATGAATTGAATCAATTAAAGGGACACTATAGTCACCTGAACAACTTTAGCTTAATGAAGCAGTTTTGGTGTATAGAACATGCCCCTGCAGCCTCACTTCTCAATCCTCTGCCATTTAGGAGTTAAATCCCTTTGTTTATGAACCCTAGTCACACCTCCCTGCATGTGACTTGCACAGCCTTCCATAAACACTTCCTGTAAAGAGAGCCCTATTTAGGCTTTCTTTATTGCAAGTTCTGTTTAATTAAGATGTTCTTATCCCCTGCTATGTTAATAGCTTGCTAGACCCTGTATGTGATTAAAGTTCAATTTAGAGATTGAGATACAATTATTTAAGGTAAATTACATCTGTTTGAAAGTGAAACCAGTTTGTTTTTTTTCATGCAGGCTCTGTCAATCATAGCCAGGGGAGGTGTGGCTAGGGCTGCATAAACAGAAACAAAGTGATTTAACTCCTAAATGACAGTGAATTGAGCAGTGAAATTGCAGAGGAATGATCTATACACTAAAACTGCTTTATTTAGCTAAAGTAATTTAGGTGACTATAGTGTTCCTTTATTCTCTATGAGGAAAGTTCAGTGTCTGCATGCAGAGGGAGCAGATACTGAATGTTTGGATGCATTTTAGGCAGCCATGACCCAGGAAGGATCTCTAACAGCCATCTGAGGAGTGGCCAGTGAAGTTATCACTAGGCTGTAATGTAAACACTGCATTTTCTCCGAAAAGACAGTGTTTACAGCAAAAAGCCTGAAGGTAATGATTCTACTCACCAGAACAAATTCAATAAGCTGTAGTTGTCCTGGTGACTATAGTGTCCCTTAATGCAACTAAAATATAATTTAGAACAATGACAATGTATCTTATTTACACAGACTGATTTCTAAACACGTGTATTGTACTATAAAGACACATTGCTGTGGAACTCTGTTATACATTCACCAACAATATGGAGCTCCTAGAAAAGAGAGACATAAGGATAGAAAATAGGGATTTGGTCCTATAAACAGGGACACTTGGGAGGTATGCTGTTACCACAAACAACTGGATATAGTTATCAAGTTTTGGATTCCAAACAAGAAATTAAGGACCACTAATATAACAGTGCACATAGGAAGTCTTTCAACATGTAGCATTTGCAACTAAAATAGTACCTATGTTTTGCCATAATAAATGTCCCAAATAATTATCTTACTGAATACATTGCTAGATAAACAGCTCTGGGTCCTGATGGCTGCCCATTGCGGGTGAATTCCCATAATTATTATATTTACCATCTATTTACATGATTACTGGGTAACATCCGTTAATGTCCCCTGTTACCGTTGATATTGAAGGAAGTTTGTGCATCCATCTCCGATGTATGTCATTTTGTGTGTCCTCATGAGAATCACTTGGACGGGAGTCAATGATTTGTCTTTATTCTCAAAAGACTACCATGGAAAACTGTGTCCATTAGCGAAATACGCCTGACCAGTTGGCAGTAAAAATAATATATTACAAAATGTGTTGTTGAATTAAACGAGAAGCGACTTACGTATTTGTTTGTTATAAGATTAAATGAACACTTTAGGGTTTATTCACAAAAGAGTGAAATGTCGTGAATTCAAGCCTGAGGTGTCAATTTATAGCCAAGATATTTTCTATAACATTCGGTATAGTTACAACTGGGCTATTATGTTTTAAATGTGCCAGTTCAGTGTTAAATTTACAAGAATTCACAGTTTATTAAATAAACCGCAGTGATCCTGCGTGCTTCCAGAGGACTTGCTGAAACCAATCATTACAGAACTTTGATAGTGCTTCCTCTATCCTGTAATTTTGGGGGGGATTGTCTTAAGCATTTAAGCAGCACTCCAACTTGTATAAATACTACGGTGTGTTTTTTTGTGTTGAGTCTCTGTGCTTAGTCCCCCAGTTCTTTGTCAAACTGTTTGAGAATTTGTAGGTACGCAGGATTTCAATAATCCTGAAAGGAACAGCTACTAACTAGAGTTGAGTGGACACTTGGATGTTCGGGTCCGGCGGGTTCGGCCAAACTTTGAAAAAAAGTTCGGGTTCGGGCTCGAACTTGACCCCCGAACTTGACCCCGAACCCGAACCCCATTGAAGTCAATGGGAACCCGAACTTTTGGCCACAAATATGGCTCTAAAAAACTCCTGGAAAGTGCTAGAGGGCTGCAAAAGGAAGTAAAATGGGGGTAAGAGTAGGACAAGTGCCCTGCAAACAAATGTGGATAGGGAAATCACTTGAAAATAACATAAAATAAGCAGCTGCTTAGTAGATAACTCCCTAATTCACACGGTAAAAAACCTATTGCCCCCACCCCTGTGCGACGGGTGGGGGCCCTAAATAAGAATGTGGAGGGGGGACCTAATGTCCTCCCCCAAGCCCCCACCCCTGCTCGGCGGGTGGGGGCCCTAAATAACAATAAGGGGGGGACCTACTGTCCTCCCCCAACTCCCACCCTGTGCGGCGGGTGGGGGCCATAAATAACAAGAAGGGGGGGACCTAATGTTCTCCCCCTGCCCCACGCCTGCGCGTTGGGTGGGGGCCCTAAATAACAATAAGGGGGGGAACCTAATGTCCTCCCCCCAGCCCCCGCGTGGCGGGTGGGGGCCCTAAATAACAATAAGGGGGGGGACCTACTGTCCTCCCCCCGGCCTTCACCCCTGAGTGGTGGGTGGGGGCCATAAATAAAAATCCCCCCAGGTGATTAGGGGTCCCCAAACCCCTAGTCACCCCCCTCCTCCCCCAAAAATTACACCTACCTACCCCCCTCATCCTAAAAATAATGAGGGGGGACCCATGTCTAAATACCTGTAAAAAAACTTAAACCCACCAATTAGAGTGCTCATAACCTAATTGCAGGGTGGGGCAAGGCTTTATAAGCCTTCTCCTTCCCTGCAGAGCTCAGTCTGCGCGAAGCCCTCCATGGGTGAAGAAGGATTTTAAAAAAAAATTTGCCCTCGTTTTTATTTATTTTTATTTATTTTTTTAAGTGCGTCGGTTATTCTGGATTTTTATTTGGACTTTTTTGGGGATGAAAAAAAAATTTTTTAGAAGACATCAAATGGTAAGTCTATTTTTTTTTAACAGTTATTTAGACAAGGGTCCCCCCTCATTATTTTTCTTTTTTTTTTTTAATTCTTTATTTTTGTAGTGCATAGGACGGAACTTAAGCAGAGAATGACATGACATTGACAGTTAATGTAACAAAGGAAATTGCAGGTACACAACGGGCATGTTGAGAGACTTGCACTTTTTTTTATATATATAGATCATTCTAGAAGTGTGAAATCCTGACATGAACTATTATTATTATTATTATTATTATTATTATTATTGCCATTTATATAGCGCCAACAGATTCCGTAGCGCTTTACAATATTTTGAGAGGGGGGGATGTAACAATAAATAAGACAATTACAAGAAAACTTACAGGAATAATAGGTTGAAGAGGACCCTGCTCAAATGAGCTTACAGTCTATAGGAGGTGGGGTATTAGAAACATTAGGATAGGAAATATCAAGTAGGAGTGAGCAGAGCTGGAGGAGAGAGCAAAGCACTATCCCATAGGAGAGCAAGAGACAGGTATGTAAGGGAGAGATTACTCTGGGAGGCCATACGCTTTCCTGAAGAGATGGGATTTAAGGCCCTTATTAAATGATTGAAGACTAGGGGAGAGTCTGATGGCAGTAGGCAAGTTATTCCATAGGAGAGGAGCCGCCCGTGAGAAGTCCTGCAAGCGTGAGTTGGCCGTACGGGTGCGAGCAGCGGTCAGGAGGTGGTCGCGGGCAGAGCGGAGGGTACGAGGAGGGGCATACCTCTGGATCAGTGAAGAGATACAAGAGGGGCTGGAATTGTTCAGTGCTTTAAATGTATGGGTTAGCACTTTGAATTGACTCCTATAGGATACAGGGAGCCAATGTAAGGACTGGCAGAGGGGCGAGGTGTGAGAGGACCGACTGGATAGGAAAATCAGTCTAGCTGCAGCATTCATTACAGACTGTAGCGGGGCAGTACGGCTTTTGGGGAGACCAATGAGGAGAGGGTTACAGTAATCCATGCGGGAAATTACTAGAGCATGGACAAGCTCCTTGGTAGCATCTTGCGTAAGAAAGGGGCGGATGCGGGCTATGTTTTTGAGTTGGAACCTACAGGACTTGGCAACAAACTGGATGTGAGACTCAAAGGTGAGACCAGAGTCAAGTATGACGCCAAGACAGCGCGCTTGTAGGGATGGACTTATGTGGATATCACTGACTTGAAGGGAGAGTGAGAGAGGAGGATCAGTATTAGGAGGAGGAAAGACAAGGAGTTCAGTTTTAGAGAGGTTAAGTTTGAGAAAGCGTGACGACATCCAGTCAGAGATGGAACTAGACATTAAACAGAGATAATTATAAGCTTGGATTGTGCATGTCAAGAAGTATATTCAGCTTGTTAGTATGCTAGACAAGAGTATGTTGCCGCTTATACTGAGGCTATTGTGAAGTTACAAGAGAATTTGTTAAATGTTGCAAGATTAATGGCGGTATAAACTTCCAGTATATCTGTATAGTGACACATGCCTATACGTTTGCTAGGCCTGCATGACAGATGAGAACTTAGTCATTCAAATGATGAACATAAAACTGTGAGATAATCTATAGTAAGCAATATGGCGGTTATGTGGCTTAGTGTAGGCTCAGATTAATGAATCTCGCACCTCTATCTCGCACCTCTATCTCCAACTATGTTCAGGTAGCAGCCCGCCGCTTGTTCACGGGTATTTCCCTGTTCAGGGTCCATGGGTCCCCTTCTGAGGTCTCCCTCTCCATACTTCGCTTATCTGGTAGTTGATGTTTGGTTGAGGAGCAGGGGTGCTGGAGCCCTCCAGGATTTAGAAGCGCTGGATCAGTTGTCAGTAAGTTGAGCAGCTTGGTCCTCTTCCCCAGCCCACTCCTGAGGCATGTGCACCAGTCTTCCTGTGAGCCGTGGCTGTGGCAGCTTAAGCCCTGCAGAGTCCACACAGCCCAGCCCTCCGCACTGCGGGTTTGTTGAAAGCTGATACTGTCCTGCGATGTACTGCAGGATCCATGCGGTGTCTGGCACGTCTTACTGGGGTTGCTTTTCAGTCTTTTGTCACGGTGGGTGGTGTGACTTCTCTTCCCTGGGGTTAACAAGGTGTGTGCCATTGGTACCGGGCTCGGCGTTGCCGCCATCTTGTAAGGTAGGCCTTTGGGGTTCCGCGCCACCTAGTCTCCACATATCTTGAACTGTGGGGCCCGGGATAACCCCCCCGGCCCACGGGGGGGAGACGGGACCGGCAGGCACCTCAGAAAGCCGGTGTGTGGCAGTTGGGGAGGGAGACTGGGCAGCGGCAGTCCACCCCGCTACCCTCCGGAGTTTGCCGCAGTCTGATTTCTCAGGAGCCTCTCCTGCATGCGACCGGTCAGCATGGCGGTCCGGCCCCGCCCCCCTCATTATTTTTAGGATGAGTGGGGTAGGTAGGGGTTATTTTTTTTTTTTTGGGGGGGGGGGGGTAGGGAGTGACTAGGGGTTTGGGTACCCCTAGTCACCTGGGGGGAGGGTGGGATTTTTATTTATGGCCCCCACACACCGCTCAGGGTGGCAGGTAAATGAAGAGACTGACAGGTCTATAATGACCCTTTAACCCCATGAGATGCCTTGTTCAAAACCAGATGTATCCCCAGTCATCAATAAAGGGAAGAACATGTATTTTTTTAACAACCACTTATCAGCAGTCCTTACAATGTAAAAAAAAGAAACAGGCGGGTGCCTTACCGGCCCCTGTGGAACAGCCCCACTGGTAGAAGTAATGTTGCTACATATCTCCCAGCATTTTAATGTAATCTAGAGACTTAGACAAACTTTTTTGACACGGTTTATTTAACGTGGATACAGGCTTGATAAAACAGCGGCATGCTTGCTGAAAGGAACTTCATGGAGAACGCCTGTGGTTGCCCCCCTACGGATACGGTTCACGAAGGGACAACTCAATTTGCAATAACAATCCAGATAAAATAAATGTAACAGTTGTTGATGAGCTGATCGAGACGACAAGTGATAATTCAGAACTTGAAAAAAGCATTTACCGAGTGTAAACATCAAAGCATGCAATAAATCTAAGCGTTATGAACATCAAACAAAATGGATTTTTCAGGGTGAAACAGGACAGAACAATAAATGTAAACTTCAAGTAAATTAAAAGTTTTCTCCGCAAATAATATGATGCTATTGTGACAAGACTAATATAGTGTGGCAATAAATAGTTCTTATGATAAGTTTAAGATTCCATCACAGTTAGTTTTGGTATAAATCAGGGAGGTTGCAGTGTGGTGAAAACACCAGGGGCTTCAGCCCACGGACACATTTTATGGGTCCTCCCACATACGTCAACTTAAAAGGTTACTCCAAGTATCATAACGACAACAGCCCGCTATAGTGGTTATGATGCCAGGATTACCATGACCTCATTCCCCAGTACCCACTTACCTGGGTCCAAGCCAGGTGCCTCGTCTCCTGAGCTGATGGCTTACGATATCTGAATTCTGCAGTGTTGCAAAAGCCAGATACCAATTCTGCCACCTATTCAATGACCGAGAGCATCAGCTGACTGCTCTCAGCCAATGAATAAGCATCTGTGAATAGAAATATGCACAGAATTGACATTAGACATCCCAAAACACTTGTTCTGAGCTGCCTGGCGATGTCCCAATGATGCTGCCATTTGAGGAGTCACACCTCCAACAGCAGAGGGTTTTAAGTAACACTATAGTAATAGGAATGCAAACATGTATTCCTAACACTATGGTGCTGGAGTGGCTGTTCAGGTGACCGCCTTCTCGCAGTTTTACCCACCTTACCTCCCTCACCGTGCTGGTCTCGCTATGGCTGCATTAAAAAGTATACAGGGGCTGGCTATAGTTATATGTTAAGCTGTAGTGGTTCTGGTGACTACAGGGAGTGCAGAATTATTAGGCAAGTTGTATTTTTGAGGATTAATTTTATTATTGAACAACAACCATGTTCTCAATGAACCCAAAAAACTCATTAATATCAAAGCTGAATATTTTTGAAAGTAGTTTTTAGTTTGTTTTTAGTTATAGCTATTTTAGGGGGATATCTGTGTGTGCAGGTGACTATTACTGTGCATAATTATTAGGCAACTTAACAAAAAACAAATATATACCCATTTCAATTATTTATTTTTACCAGTGAAACCAATATAACATCTCAACATTCACAAATATACATTTCTGACATTCAAAAACATAACAAAAACAAATCAGTGACCAATATAGCCACCTTTCTTTGCAAGGACACTCAAAAGCCTGCCATCCATGGATTCTGTCAGTGTTTTGATCTGTTCACCATCAACATTGCGTGCAGCAGCAACCACAGCCTCCCAGACACTGTTAAGAGAGGTGTACTGTTTTCCCTCCTTGTAAATCTCACATTTGATGATGGACCACAGGTTCTCAATGGGGTTCAGATCAGGTGAACAAGGAGGCCATGTCATTAGATTTTCTTCTTTTATACCCTTTCTTGCCAGCCACGCTGTGGAGTACTTGGACGCGTGTGATGGAGCATTGTCCTGCATGAAAATCATGTTTTTCTTGAAGGATGCAGACTTCTTCCTGTACCACTGCTTGAAGAAGGTGTCTTCCAGAAACTGGGAGTTGAGCTTGACTCCATCCTCAACCCAAAAAGGCCCCACAAGCTCATCTTTGATGATACCAGCCCAAACCAGTACTCCACCTCCACCTTGCTGGCGTCTGAGTCAGACTGGAGCTCTCTGCCCTTTACCAATCCATCCATCTGGCCCATCAAGACTCACTCTCATTTCATCAGTCCATAAAACCTTAGAAAAATCAGTCTTGAGATATTTCTTGGCCCAGTCTTGACGTTTCAGCTTGTGTGTCTTGTTCAGTGGTGGTCGTCTTTCAGCCTTTCTTACCTTGGCCATGTCTCTGAGTATTGCACACCTTGTGCTTTCGGGCACTCCAGTGATGTTGCAGCTCTGAAATATGGCCAAACTGGTGGCAAGTGGCATCTTGGCAGCTGCACGCTTGACTTTTCTCATTTCATGGGCAGTTATTTTGCGTCTTGGTTTCTCCACACGCTTCTTGCGACCCTGTTGACTATTTTGAATGAAACGCTTGATTGTTTAATGATCACGCTTCAGAAGCTTTGCAATTTTAAGAGTGCTGCATCCCTCTGCAAGATATCTCACTATTTTTTACTTTTCTGAGCCTGTCAAGTCCTTCTTTTGACCCATTTTGCCAAAGGAAAGGAGGTTGCCTAATAATTATGCACACCTGATATAGGGTGTTGATGTCATTAGACCACACCCCTTCTCATTACAGAGATGCACATCACCTAATATGCTTAATTGGTAGTAGGCTTTCGAGCCTATACAGCTTGGAGTAAGACAACATGCATAAAGAGGATGATGTGGTCAAAATACTCATTTGCCTAATAATTCTGCACGCAGTGTATAGTATATTTAAAGGACCACTCTAGGCACCCAGACCACTTCAGCTTAATGAAGTGGTCTGGGTGCCAGGTCCTTCTAGGGTTAACCCATTTTTTCCATAAACATAGCAGTTTCAGAGAAACTGCTATGTTTGTGAAAGGGTTAAGCCTTCCCCTATTTCCTCTAGTGGCTGTCTCATTGACAGCCGTTAGAGGCGCTTGCGTGATTCTCACTGTGAAAATCACAGTGAGAGCACGCAAGCGTCCATAGGAAAGCATTATGAATGCTTTCCTATGTGACCGGCTGAATGCGCGCGCAGCTCTTGCCGCGCGTGCGCATTCAGCCGACAGAGAGGAGAAGAGGAGGATCGGAGGAGGAGAGCTCTCCGCCCACCGCTGGAAAAAGGTAAGTTTTAAACACTTTCCCCTTTCCAGAGCCCGGCGGGAGGGGGTCCCTGAGGGTGGGGGCACCCTCAGGGCACTCTAGTGCCAGGAAAACGAGTATGTTTTCCTGGCACTAGAGTGGTCCTTTAAAGGGTTTCCCCAAGCTCCATGACCACTTCACTTATATTTGTGCCTGTCGTGACTAATATGACTGGTCATGCCTTTATCACTAAAAAGGGAATAAAATTTCATGTTTATATTGTAAATTGCTAGCAAATGTATAGATGAAAAACGATTCAACTGTACATTTATTTGCCAGCTAGTATAATTACAATTACAATTATTTATATAGTGCCAACATATTCTGGAGCGCTGTACAATAAGAAACAAGTCAATCATTTAATTCTAAACAAGTATGACATACAGGAACGGATAAAGAGGGCCCTGCCCAAACAAGCGCACAATCTAATTAGCTGTACAAAAATATTAACCCAGAGGTGTGATGTATGCTCGATGCTACCCCATCTCCAAGTGACTCTGCAGTTTATACCACTCTATGGTAATACGGAGACAAGTCCAGATTACTGCCATTAAGTAAAATTAAATGGAATCTCTGCGCCTTTTGCAAATGAGTATGGTTTTAAAGGAACACCCATAGGAAAGCTTTGGGAGACTATTGAGCATGCGCGGCAAAGCACTGCGCTACGCCAATCAGCATCTCCTTATAGAAAAGCATTGAATCAATGCATCAATACGAGGAAAGTTCAGTGACTCCATGCAGAGCATGGAAATGCTGCAAACTGTGCAGCACTGACCTAGGAAGCACCTCTAGTGGCCGTCTGAGTGACTGTCAGTAGAGGTGTTACTAGGCAGTAAGGTTTACATTAAAAAGTCTAAAGTCCTTCAAGTTCAACCTTGAAACTCGTTCTTTTATATTTTTGATCCAAAAGAAGGAAAAAATCTAATTGTGGCCATTTCCAATTTTGCCACAAAAAGAGAAAACATTTTCTTCTTAAATTCAGAATGGCAATCTGTTCACATACATAACAATTATATCCTTGAATATTCTGTTTTTGCAACAACATAAAAAAAAAGCATCCAAGCATTTAAAAAAGAAAAACGTTTTATTTTCTCTTTATAAAATAAAGATGTCTGTAAGTTAGTTCCTATAGTGGCAACTCTACCAACGTAGCAGTATGGCCTGACCAAGAAAACTTAGATTCAGATTTGCACACAAGGGCAACGAAACACAGTTGGCCTCTGAGCAGAAATTGCAGCAGTGATTTATAACAAATACTATTTAAAAATGTACTTCCAGTCTACGCTTTCCAATCTATACTTGAAGGGTCACTCCAGTGCTAGGAAAACAAACCGTTTTCCTGGCACTGCAGGTACCCTCTCCCTCCCACCACCCATCCCATGTTGCTGAAGGGGTGAAAACCCCTCCAGTGACTTACCTGAGACCCCCGCCGATGTCCCTCGGCGGTGGTTTCGGGTCCGCCCACGCTCCTCCCCCACCAGCAGGGGAGACCTAATGCGCATGCGCGACAATGCCGAGCGCATGCGCATTAGACCTCTCCATAGGAAAGCATTGAAAATGCGTTCAATGCTTTCCTGTGGGGAATTGAGCAATGCTGGAGGTCCTCACACAGGGTGAGGACGTCCAGCGACGCTCTAGCACAGAAAACCTGTGCTAGAAACCAGGAAGTGCCCTCTAGTGGCTGTCTAGACGGCCGCTCTCGCGGCCCACCAAAACAAGCAGCACCCGACGTATCAGACCCCTCCCCCCCTCCCCCCAGGACCGGTGGGGGTTATCCCGGTCCCAATCAGCATGTCTCACAAACCAATTTGAATTACAAACGACAGCAACAGCCTGAAACGAGCATCAAACGTGCAAACTGCCGCTAGCAAAATGGCGGCTGCGGTCCATGCGACTGAACTTGCACCCTCCCGGCCCCTCCATGAACGCCTGGAGACCCTGCTCCGACAATTTTGGGCAAAATTGGAGCACAGGGAGGCCCAACAAAACCCCACTCGCCACAAGGTGGAGGAACTGACTGAAGCCATAGGGCGGACGGAGCGGATCCCGGGCAAAACCGCCTTACCACGAAGGGCGGTATGCCCATCCAGACTGGGGGTCACTAGGATACTTCCTCTAAAACGCCAACCACACCGCGGGAAGGTCACCCACCGCCGGCGGTGGACTACCACCAGGACCTTCCACAGCGCCCACAAAGGGAAAGACCCGGTCCCGAAAGGTAACCGAGCCTGTGGCCACATGGTGACGACCCCACACACGGTCTGGAGCGGGGCAGAAACTCCCCACCACACACACACACCCTCCTCACCCCAAGCTCTCTGGACAACCACCACCACAATGCCTAGACAGAGCCACAATCCCGCCGACCGGAGAAAGAAGACCTACAGACCATGGGCAAGGGCCTCCCTCACAACCCGGAGCTACAGGGCCTCGGAAATGCCGTGCTGTGACACGCTGACAACAATTCTTAAATGCCTGCAGCTCAGCTTGACCGCCCGCATGCCGGATAGGGGAACCGGTACATCAGAGTAGAGAATAGACTATCCAATGTGGCACGCACTGGGAATTGGCTGAAAGCAGCAAACAAAGCCCTTCCACGCACCACTCCTGTTGCCAGGCAAATGGACTGATGTAGGACAAACCTCATGGGCACACTGGCCGTCCTTACCGAGCTAGTGACTTATATACTAGAACACAGCCTGCTTAATCTCACTCAAATGTATCATAGCATAGCCTATATAAAAAATAACCGACAATTGAATAGTTACTATGCCCTAGTTTAAAATAACGACCAGTAACGTGTACATATGCCACTAGATGTGTGTTTATACCACCTACACTGCTGTAAACGCTGCCGTAGTATCGCTTTGATAACCCTGCATGACAGAACAGGGCAGTGTTTTACTTTATTTCACTTTACTTTTTATTTTACTTTGAGTTGCTTTCCCATTCCTAGCCCGATACACTACACCTAGGCCACACATCTGTTCTCCCACACGCACCCAGCTCGGTCCTAAACATGATTAGTTAGGCATGCAGTAACGAGCTACTGCCTTGCCACATCTATAACGCACTAACATGGCTTCTCCTGAGATATACTTGTCATAATCCACTTGATGTTTCGCTTATGGTTAGCTACTTTATTATAAATGCGCTACTCTTGTTAATAACCTTATTGAATGTTTAAATAATATAAAATGAGGCAGTCCCTCATAGGAGATGTTCTACTGTGTTAACGTAACCCCAAGCTGTATGTAAACCGTACATCCCCTCTTGTTTATTTTGTACCCCATTTAACTAATGCCCATTTAACTAATGCCTCAATAAAAGAAAGATTGACAAAAAAAAAAAAAGTGATCACGTTGGCCATGTGCATACGAGCAATTTGAGCACAACAGTGCAAATGTGAGCATATCCGTGACTAACATTTTCCAAAGGAATATTTAGAGCATAATAGATTGTGAGGTTTTTTTTAAGAGAATCTCGGGTTTTCGTTTTGATGAATATAAAAAGGTTTTTAGGAAATTGGTCTATCTAATATATCTACTTAATAAAATAGGCAGATTCATTCAACTGTGGATTAATTATTGCATTGCCGTTGAATCTGTCATTCTAAATTGACTGAAGGGAAGTCAGGAGAAAGCTCTGCGTAATGCGTATTTGTAATTGACCTTTCGCAGGCAACTTATTTGAGAGAATCAGTAATGAAAGTTCTGATAGTTAAAAGCAGGCTTCCCCAAACTCCTGCCCTCCAGATGTTGCTGAACTACAACTCCCATGATTATCACCCTATCCATTTCATTTCATAGAATCATGGGAGTTGTAGTTCAGCAACATCTGGAGGGCCGGAGTTTGAGGAAGCCTAGTTAAAAATAATATCATAGGCCACAATCTTACCACCATTGTGTTTCTAGTTCTGAGGACAGAACGTGAAGCCGGTAATTTGGTCCATAGGAAAATATATCTTCTTTAACAGTTATGCGAACCTCTGACCTTTCTAACTGTCCAGTACTTACTATTGACAAGCCTATTTATGTTCAAGGAGACAGACATAAATCACATTTAATACGAGAATGGGTGGTGTTTGCCATGCTTAACAGCTGTGAATCTGGGTCCCTTATATCCTTCCATAAGATGTTTTGGGGATAATGTGCCCAAGCCCTTTATAATGTTTTACTGACTTCCTCAATGTTGTACCCGTAATTTAAAAGGGAATAAATACACCAAATCGGACAAGAAGAATATGAAACAGGCAACATCAAAAAATGTAACTAAAGGGGCATGGGTTGGGATTCGACAAAGATTGAGGCACATTTTTGAGCTCTCTGAGAGTGGTAACCAAAATCCGGGCCTAGCAACAGTGATTATCTACATCAAAAGCAATTACTACCAGTTTTACACATCTTACAACACTCTCTCACATGCAAATAACCAAAGGTGGAACAAACAAGCACTCATCTGAGCAATCACAAGATAGCAGAGGGGCCTTATATATACAGATTCTGGCATCGTCACAAAGGCCCAATTATGTGTAAGGGCCAATTACCAGCATAAGCAAGCAACTCATGTTTTAGACCACCACAATTTTGATAAGACTCAAACCAGGCTTGTTGACGTATATAAAAATCGAATTAAATCTAAAAAAAAAAAGTATATTGGCCCATATGCCAAACTTCTAAGTCCAATATGGCAATTTTTGCAGATTTGCATAAGAACAAAAGCATGGTTGACCGAGTGTCGCCCTTGGAAGACCAATTAGAAGCCTGTCAGCCAAAGCTCACATACATTGACAAAACATTCAGCAATTATCTGCTTATACGGTACAATGGTGGCACAAGCTAACATGGCTAATTGACTCTTTGATTTCTGTACAGTTCGCTTGCAACAGATGACATGTGTTACCCTAGAGGGTTTATGAATTTACCATCACACCGTGACAAATAAATTGATATTTTGTCACATGACAATTATCACTGTTTAAGGTTTCTTTTTAGTGATGCATATCTACTGTATATGAATTGGATGTTTATTAATGTTCAATGTGAGGATTCCAACCAGTGGTCTATTTTGGATTTGTGCTGCCCTAGGCATGACGGAGCTTGGGCAGCCCCCTAATTAAAATGTACCCCTTCCTGTCAAGGCCACACTCCTTCCGGTTAAAGACTAACACACACTTTGACTGACAGACACACACACACACACACACACACAATTATCACTGTTTAAGGTTTCTTTTTAGTCAGTGGCAGTTAGTTTAGTCAGTGACCCGGTATGTATCCCAGTGTGGCCAGCCTCTTCTCCAGGGGGGCCCGGGAGCCGGCCACCTCAGGGCCCCCCGAGGCTGGCCCTGGTGTCACCCGGCGGGCAGGCTGGCACGCACATGAGGGAGCACTCTCCCCTGTGTGCTCCCTCTTCAACTCCCTCGCGCACCGCACTGATACTGGAGCCGGAAGATGACGCATTCTTCTGGCTCCGGCATCAGTACACGACACACGAGGGAGCTGAAGAGGGAGCCGGGTGTCACCACTGGACCCCAGGGAATCCCCTCAGCTCTCCCTAAGGTAGGGAGGCTGGGGGGATTAAATAAAAAAAAAACATGTGTGTTTGTTAGTGTGTGTTAGTGTTAGTGTGGGTTAGTGTGTGTGAGCGTTAGTGTGTGTTAGTGTGTGCGTGTGTGTTAGCGTGTGTGTCTGCTAGTGAGTGTCAGTGATTGTGTTACTGTGTGTGTCTGTTACTGAGTGTGTTTGTGTGTGTCTGTTAGTGAGTCTGTTTGATGTCTGGTAGTGAGTGTGTGTTTGTCAGTGAGAGTGTATGTTTTGTAAGTGAGTGTGTATGTATGTCTGTCGCTGAGTTTTTCTCTGTCAGTAAATGTGTGTGTCTGTTAGCTAGTGTGTATGCGTCTGTTCGTGAAAGTGTGTGTGTCTTCAGCACTTACCTTTCTCCAGTGCTGGGCTCCATTGGCGCTTGGGATCCCTCCTCCTCTCAGCTCCGAATGCGCATGCGCGGCAAGAGCCGTGCGTGCATTCAAACCGCCCATAGGAAAGCATTACTCAATGCTTTCCTATGGACGTTCAGTGTCTACTCACTGTGATTTTCACAGTGAGAATCGCGGAAGCTCCTCTAGCGGCTGTCAATGAGACAGCCACTAGAGGCTAGATTAACCCTCAGTGAAACATAGCAGTTTCTCTGAAACTGCTATGTTTTCAGCTGCAGGGTTAAAACTAGAGGGACCTGGCACCCAGAACACTTCATTGAGCTGATGTGATCTGGGTGTCTGTAGTGGTCCTTTAAGTGTGTGTGCATCTTCATGCACTAACATACATACCGCGGTCGCAGGAGTCGCAGCCCTGCAACCCCTGCGACCAGGTGCCTGCCACCATGTGTTGCGGCCCCAGCCCGCGCAGAGTAAGCACCGGAGGGGGGGGGGGGGATAAATTTTTGCACCGGGGCCCCATGGGTCATGTGTACGCCACTGCTTTTAGTGATACATTCCATGATGTATTGCAGTGCGCCCCAACCTTTTTATCGCCGCGGACCGGTAAACGTTTGATAATTTTTCCGTGGCCCGCTTGTTTTGATTTAGTAAGACAAAAAAAAAAAAATAAACAGTCACATATATTAAAAAAAACACGCAGACACATACATAGTCAGAAAATCACAAACACAGTCACATAAAGCAATAAAATGGGTGCACAATGTGGGGGTGATTAGGGACTGATGCTCAAACACCTAAAAAGTGGTATCCCCTACACCACTTAAAAATACATAGTATACATACATAAAAAGGTGGAGCTCAATGCAGCAAATATTCTGAAAAACAAGATAATGCAGCAAAATAGTGTAACACAGTATATGTAAAATTTGGTTTAAAAATATATAATGGTGTCACTCACAAGCCTGGAGTCATACCGTCATATGACTCCGGTGGTATATGCCTCTGGACCATTCAAGGTTGTCCAAACCCCTTCTGTGTGAGGTGTTTTCCTTTAAAGTGCTGTAGTTCTTCTTTCCAGTGCTTTGGAATAATAGATACACCAGGTCCAGGATAGTGAATCCAATAAAGTGCTTTATTTCTTCCAGACTTTTATCTGATGGCTTTATCAAACGGTTTGAGAGTCCCTGAGGCACCAAATGTGATGCTGACCGGAAAGAAAGCCACTGGATTAACGGAAAGCCCTGCAGCAGGATTCCTGGACACAGCTTGGAGTAGGAGACCTCACGGAGCAAAGGTGAAACCAAAATGGCGTCTTGTATGACCTGGAAGTGCTATTCGTCTGACCCACAAAGGTCAGACCCTTTGTGGGTCAGACGAATAGCACTTCCAGGTCATACAAGACGCCATTTTGGTTTCACCTTTGCTCCGTGAGGTCTCCTACTCCAAGCTGTGTCCAGGAATCCTGCTGCAGGGCTTTCCGTTAATCCAGTGGCTTTCTTTCCGGTCAGCATCACATTTGGTGCCTCAGGGACTCTCAAACCGTTTGATAAAGCCATCAGATAAAAGTCTGGAAGAAATAAAGCACTTTATTGGATTCACTATCCTGGACCTGGTGTATCTATTATTCCAAAGCACTGGAAAGAAGAACTACAGCACTTTAAAGGAAAACACCTCACACAGAAGGGGTTTGGACAACCTTGAATGGTCCAGAGGCATATACCACCGGAGTCATATGACGGTATGACTCCAGGCTTGTGAGTGACACCATTATATATTTTTAAACCAAATTTTACATATACTGTGTTACACTATTTTGCTGCATTATCTTGTTTTTCAGAATATTTGCTGCATTGAGCTCCACCTTTTTATGTATGTATACAGTCACATAAAGACATAGACTCAAAATTGTGTGTATGTGTGTGTGAGCGGTGCAGTGTGTATGTGAGGGTGGCAGTGTGTGTGAGAGTTGCAGTGTGTGTGTGGGGGGCAGTGTTTGTGGGGCAGTGTGTGTATGGGGGAAATGTTTGTGGGGCAGTGTGTGCAGTGTGTGTATGGGGGCAATGTTTGTGGGGCAGTGTGTGTATGGGGCAGTGTTTGTGGGGCAGTGTGTGTAGTTTGTGTATGGGGCAGTGTGTGTAGTGTGTGTATGGGGCAGTGTGTGTATGGGGCAATGTGTGTAGTGTGTTTATGGGGCAGTGTTTGTGGGGCAGTGTGTGCAGTCTGTGTATGGGGCAGTGTTTGTGGGGCAGTGTTTGTAGTGTGTGTATGGGGCAATGTGCGTAGTGTGTGTATGGGGCAGTGTTTGTGGGGCAGTGTGTGTATGGGGACAGTGTTTGTGGGGCAGTGTGTGTAGTGTGTGTATGGGGCAATGTGTGTAGTGTGTGTATGGGGCAGTGTTTGTGGGGAAGTGTGTGTAGTGTGTGCATGGGGGCAGTGTTTGTGGGGCAGTGTGTGTAGTGTGTGTATGGGGCAATGTGTGTAGTGTGTATGGGGCAGTGTTTGTGGGGCAATGTGTGTAGTGTGTGTATGGGGCAGTGTGTGTAGTGTGTGCATGGGGGCAGTGTGTATGGGGCAGTGTGTGTAGTGTGTGCATGGGGGAAGTGTTTGTGGGGCAGTGTGTGTAGTGTGTGCATGGGGGCAGTGTTTGTGGGGCAGTGTGTGTAGTGTGTGCATGGGGGCAGTGTTTGTGGGGCAGTGTGTGTAGTGTGTGCATGGGGGCAGTGTTTGTGGGGCAGTGTGTGCATGGGGGCAGTGTTTGTGGGGCAATGTGTGTAGTGTGTGTATGGGGGCAGTGTTTGTGGGGCAGTGTGTGCATGGGGGCAGTGTTTGTGGGGCAATGTGTGTAGTGTGTGTATGGGGCAGTGTGTAGTGTGTGCATGGGGCAGTGTTTGTAGTGTGTGTGTAGTGTGTTTATGGGGCAATGTGTGTAGTGTGTGTGTGTGGGGGCAGTGTGTGTAGTGTGTGTATGGGGCAGTGTGTGTATGGGGGGTAAGGAGGCTTTTTTAAAATTTATTTAATTAAAATTAATATATTCATGTCCCCCCTCCCTTCTTACCTTTACTGGGAGGAGGGGGGACATTTCTTAGTCCCTGGTGGTCCGGTGGGGATTCCCTGGTGGTCCGGTGGTGGTGAGGTGAACTCTAGCCCAGTTACAGGGCTAGAGTTCACTCTCGCGAGATTTGGAGCGTTGCCGTGGTTACCGCGGCAACGCTCCAAATCTCGCGAGAGGAGGACCCGGAGGAGCTGCAGGTAAGAGCTCCCGGGTCCTCTCTCACTCCCTCCCCTGCCGGCTGTCAGCAATGTGCCTGCAGACCATGGAGGGAGATCTCTGATCTCCCCTCCGGTCCGCAGGCACATTGCAGGGCTGGCACTTGGGCAATGCCAGCCCTGCATTAGCCGGCAGGCTCGCACACCCCACACCCCTGGGCGGCCCGGTACCGTTTGATCCACGGACCGGTACCGGTCCGCGGCCCGGGGGTTGGGGAACACTGATGTATTGTATATGAATTGGATGTTTACACACACTTTGACTGACAGACACACACACACACACACTCACAAACGCACACTGACAGACACACACAATCACTGACACACAAATTCACTGAAAGACACATGATCACTCACAGACTCCCAGTCACACACTCTCAGATACACTGATACACACACACACACACTTACTGATTTGACACAATCTGACAGACACACACAATCACTCACTAACAGACACGCGGACAGACACACACACTCACTGACAGGCACGAACACACTCACTGACATACACACACTCACATACACACACTGACAGACAAACACACACACATACTCACAGACACACACCCAAATTCATTGTCAGACACACACTCACTCACAGACACACTAACAGACGAACACACACACACACACATTCACTGGCAGACACACACTCACTCACAGACACACACTGACAGGCACACACACTCATTCACAGAGCCACTCACTCACAGACACGCTGTTACAGACTGTCAGACACACACACTCACAGACACACTGACAGCTACACACACATGCTGACAGACACACACACTCACAGACACACTGACAGCTATACACACACACCGACAGACATACACACACTCATTGACAGACATACACACACAAACATTCACTGACAGACACACACACACACACACACATTTTCCCCTAACACTCACAGATTGTTATTTTTTTATTTAAATTTTTTAAGTACTGGGTGGATATTTCACCTATGGTCCAGAAGGGCTGCTGGGCTGGTTGATGACTGGGCTGATGAGCCTGCTGGGAAGGCAGGTAGGAAGGCAGGAAGGCGAGCGTGCAGGTATGCTAGCAGGCGTGCAGGCTGGCGGGTGGGCGCGCAAAGCAGGCAGCTTCCTCGCTGAGTTCTTCCAGCTCAGCTCCCTCGTGTGCCACAGAGTAATGTCGGGAGCCAGAATGACGTCATATTCCGGCTCCATTTATTTGCTGTTGTTTGCTATACTCACTTATATTATTGTCTAAATGTTTGTTAAAATGTGCAGCTGCAAACACTTGCATATTGAGATAATGCTATACATACCTTACATGCACCGGATTTATTTTCTGTAACTGAGCACCACAAAAAAATTAAATTAAATTTTAAAAAAATTGTCTTTAACAATTATGCATTGTGTGTTATATTTGTTGACAACTATGACTATGTCATGTACAAGTATAATAAAATTGTCTGTTGGAATACCTAAACCAGGGGTCGGCAACCCGCGGCTCCGGAGCCGCATGTGGCTCTTTTGAACCTTTGCCGCGGCTCCGGGGCGGATACTAGGGAGGGGAGGAGGCGCATTGTGCGCCCTGACACTCCCCACTGTGGCGGGCGCTGTAGTTACGCACCGTCCTGACGTCTCCTTCCCGCCCGCTGTCAGATCGGAGGGCAGCGGCGCGCATGCAGGTCTACGACTGCGAGGAGGAAGATGACATCCGTCCAGACTCCCGTCAGCAGCAGCAGCAGCAGCAGCAGCGTGCCAGGCACCAGTGTGAGGTAAGTGAAGTGATGCCTCGGGGGGGGGGGGGAGCCCGGCCCACACACTTACACAGACAGAACTTAAAGACATTTTTATCCATTTTAATGTGCCACTAGTGTACAATGTATTTTTTTTTTTTTTTTTTAAGTGTAATTGATATCATATAATAAAACATAAATCCCAAGTATTCCTATTTAGGAGGAGAAGTCCCTATTTCCCAAATTCCTTTGTCACTCATTTCTATCATCATTGCCCCTCTTTTCTAGGAGCTCCATTTTGTTGGTGAGTCTACAGCAGAGCTCCACCAAAATAATACTGACAGTAGTATGTCTTTAAACTACAATAAATGTGTCTGAGTCTACAGCACAGCTCCACCGCAATAATACTCCCAGTAATGTGTCCGAGTTTGTAACAGAGCTCCACAGTAATAATACTCCCAGTAATGTGTCTGAGTGTATAACGGAGCTCCACCACAATAATACTCCCAGTAATGTGCCTGAGTTTATAACAGAGCTCCACCACAATAATACTCCCAGTAATGTGCCTGAGTTTATAACAGAGCTCCACAGTAATAATACTCCCAGTAATGTGTATAACGGAGCTCCACCGCAATAATACTCCCAGTAATGTGTCTGAGTGTATAACAGAGCTCCACAGCAATAATACTCCCAGTAATGTGTCTGAGTGTATAACAGAGCTCCACAGCAATAATACTCCCAGTAATGTGTCTAAGTGTGTAACAGAGCTCCACAGCAATAATACTCCCAGTAATGTGTCTGAGTGTATAACAGAGCTCCACAGCAATAATACTCCCAGTAATGTGTCTGAGTGTATAACGGAGCTCCACAGCAATAATACTCCCAGTAATGTGTCTTTAAACTACAATAAATGTGGTTAGAAATCGGTCTGTATAAATAAGATATATTGTTCTTCATGTATTCCTTTGTCCATTTGAAATGTTAGGAGGCATGTTAATACTTGTTAATAGATACTACTTGAAATCTGCTGTAGTAAACTGTATGATCAGTCATAATAATGAAATTAAATGTGTTACGCATAACCAGCTTTTGTGGACAATTGTGACCATAATACATAAAGGGTAACTGAGCATAGCGCAGCCATAATCCTTAGTAGCTGGGTTACTAATACTTTGTTGTCATCTTTTTAAGCAATCAGAAGGAAAAAAAAGTGACAACAAAGTTCTTTTTATAATGACGAGGATGACATTGGGCCCTCATTATTAATTATTATTTACATCAGGCACTGATTATGATTTATAGTAGACTGGGGCCCTGATTAATTTTCTATGGCATTTTGGGGCATTGATTTTGCTATGGGGCCCTCTGATTTCTAATTACGTCCCTGTTTTGGACCCCCGGTAGGCCAGCCATGGATAAAGGCAAGAAAAGAAAAATTTCTGAAGAAAACAGAGTGTTTAATGATACATGGACAGAATCATTTGCATTCTCTACTGACAAGACTGGTTTACCAGTATGCTTAATATGTGGTGAGAAATTTGCAAACAACAAAAAGTCAAATATTGCAAGACATTTCCACAATAAACACACAGCCTTTGCTGAAAAATATCCAGATGGAGATGAGAGACGAAAAGCCATTGCAGAACTTATGAGGAAGGTTGATAGGAGCAAAAATAATTTCAAGAAGTGGGTGAAGTCTGCAAATTCCACAACATATGCTAGTTTTGTAGCCGCTCAGGAAATAGTCAAGCACGGGAAGCCGTTTACAGATGGAGAGTATATAAAAGAAGCATTCATTAATATTTCGGAACATCTATACATGGACTTCAAAAACAAGAATGAAATTGTGCAGAAAATCAAAGACATGCCTCTCTCTGCGAAGACTGTTAAAGACAGAACCCTAAAAATGGCAGAAAACATTAGCAAACAGCAAATTCAAGACATTAATTCAGCTGTGGCGTACTCCATCGCCTGTGATGAGTCCAAAGATAAAGGTGATATTGAACAAATAGCGCTGTTCTGCCGATATGTGAACTCTTTTGGGCCACAGGAAGAACTGATTGAGCTGATACCACTAAAAAACCAAACAAGGGGTGAGGATATCTGTAAGGCTGTCCTGGACTTTTTAAGTGCTAAAGAAATAAACACCAACCACCTGGTCTCAGTGGCTACTGATGGGGCACCGAGCATGAGAGGAGCACAGAAGGGCTTTGTGGCTCTACTGCAGAAGGCGCTGGGTAGAACACTGCTGTCATTTCATTGCATCCTGCACCAAGAGGCATTGTGTGCTCAAACATTTCCCCCTGAATGCACAAAAGTGATGGATGTGGTCATTCAGATTGTTAATAAGATAATGGCAAAGGGTTTAAATCACCGCCAGTTTCGTTTGCTATTGGATGAGGTGGAAAGCACATATTCTGACCTCCTGCTTCACAACAAGGTCCGGTGGCTGTCCAGAGGCGAGGTGCTAAAACGCTTTGTCACATGTTTGGAAGAAGTAAAAACCTTCCTGGCCAGCAAAGAGCTCACCTTTGCTGAGCTGGAACAGCCAGAGTGGCTGGAAAAATTACATTTTATGGTAGACATGACAGCCCATCTAAACACGCTAAATACAACCCTTCAGGGGAAAGGAGGCACAGCCCTGCACATGCTGGAGGAGGTTTTGGCATTCGAGCGCAAGTTGACAGTGTTTGTCAAAGATTTCCAGAGAGGTACACTGTCTCACTTTCCCTCTTTGAGAGAGTTCAAACAAAGTCATGATACGATAAATTTGGAATATTTCAAGTTTGCAATCACCGCAATGCAAAGCTCGTTTGGGAAACGATTCTGTGAGTTCAGAGAGGAAAAAAACACATTATCCTTCCCTGTCACTCCCCTGGCGATCGATCCATCCCTATTGAATATGACTGCATTTGCAGGTGTAAGTCAACCTGATCTTGAGATGGAACTGGCCGATATAGCCGACAAAGATATATGGGTGTCCAAGTTCAAATACTTGACCGCTACTCTTGAGGATGTTGCCCGTCAGAAGGCCATTCTGGCTCAGAATCATAAATGGAGTGATATTGAAAACCTTCCCAAACAGGACAAACTTGTATTCGAAACATGGAATGCCATCCCCAACACTTATATAAACATGAAAAAGTATGCATTTGGAGTCCTGTCGATCTTCGGTTCCACATATGTATGTGAGCAGGTCTTCTCCAACATGAACTATATTAAAAACAAACATCGATCACGCCTCACAGATGACAGCTTGCAAGCCTGTGTGAAAATGAAGGTGACGTCTTACAGCCCTGATGTGCAGACACTGAGCACTGAGGTTCAGGAGCAAAAGTCCCATTAACCAGGTAAATTAAACATTTTAATTAGCTATTAATTTGCAAAAATATATTTTACATTGTTAAGTGAAAGTCCTTGTTTTCTTCAGATTGACAGCTGACTGCACGATCCTGTATATATAGCATTAAGGTAAGAAACAATATATGCAGTGTTATATTTGTTTTAAATGTCGCAATGGTTTTGCGGCTCCCAGTTTTTTTTTTTCTTCGGAAACTGGTCCAAGTGGCTCTTTTTGTCTTAAAGGTTGCAGACCCCTGACCTAAACCATCCGTTTAGTGTGTTTATACAACTACAAGCACAAACCTCCACAGAAACTGACTAGAGAATGGATAGGGGCCAGTACTAATAAATGTAACAAAGAGTATAAATATTGATCACAAATTCAGATCTGCAGGCAACGTACAGCAGTGAATTTCAAGACTGACTTAAATCAATAGGGAGTTCTCTCTTTTTAGTAATGGGCAGATATATGCTTTTAGACAGATTTTCATCAATTTATTTGTATTTTGCATATACTTCATGGAATTCTGGGAAAATTGTAGAAATAGAGTTTTTCAGAGTTTCTGTGTCTGGTGCAGACATTTTCTAATGTATGCCTTGATATATGCAAGTGATGCATAAAATGTAATTTCTGAATTGATTTCAAGTTAAATTAAAAATGTTTACACTATCTATCTAACCACCTTCCTGAAGGCGCCCATATTAAAACAAATAACTATCTATAATAGTTTATTCCAACACTTTGGTGAAACAAGAGAAACCTTATGAACTGGAGATCAGTCCAGCTTTCCTATACAAAGTACAGGTCTGCCACGATAACAAAGATCTAATCTACAAACTAAAAACGGTAGATCTAACATATGGTTCAAAACCCTACAACATAAGGACAATTTATTCTGGTATAGTTAATACGACAAACATCTCAAAAGCAAAAAAAACCCAAAAAAACCCACACAATACAAAATAGCAAATATTCATTTGCAGGTTCACCCAGAAGAATCTATAAAATGAATTGGAAGGTGCGCGCATCGCACAGACAACTTATGACAATGACAAGAAACACACAATGTTTAAGTTACTGAGGTTTGCTGATGTTGTATAAACCCAGTCGTTCAAAATACTAAGAAATGTAAGAACGTTAAGCATGTTAAGGTTACTACTGATTCATCTATGGAAATAATGGACCTAAAAACACACAGTAATTAAATGGCCACTGGCTACTCAGTCAGAGCCATCTAGGCATGCGACCACACTGTGACTTTGCATTAAAGAATATGGTATGATGTCCCAAGCTGATGCAGAGATCCCAATTTTGAAACTCCTATAAAACACCAAATAAAACTGATATTTGTCTCCCTGCATCCATCATCAAGCCATCATACCTTTCAAAGCTATGTACAAGTAGCATCCTTTAATTATATTCCTAAGTACCATGTTTATGCTCCAACTGTCAGCACTAAGAATCATATGCTACTTTCTGCTAATATGCACAACATTCCCAAAAAAAAAGAAAATCAAAAAGCTTGTATTTGTGCAACCTTTTCATTATTATTATTATTTTTATGTGTTTATTGATATGACTGCAGTGGTGATTTACTGCCCTCCAGTGGCTGATGTTTGTAGTACAGTACAACATTAAAAAGCTCAGGTCTCCCGACACTCAAGGGTAACACAAATTTGAGGTCCCAACCCCACCATGGGGGTCACCACCCTAACAGCGAAAATGTATGTCTGTATATGAGCACACCTGTACTGTACATAAAATCGCATAACTATGGTGAATACCGTGCACGTATCCCCCCTCTTTTTTTTTTTCTATAAAACCCTTTACTATATAAAACACAAAATAAAGACTAAAAAAAAAAAAAAAAAAAAAAGCTCTGGTAATAAAAAAAAATATATCATAATTTTACAAAAATCATGTTATATTTAACATCAAATATATCAGATGCCTCTTTTACACGATGCTGTCATAGAAACTCGTGGTAAAATAATGTAAGTCACTGCAGATGGTCTGTGATATTTACTGTACATCGACTCACATTTCCAAGCAACTATTGTTACTGACTGTACCTTCTTTTTTTAGTAGTACACATAATGTATTGTGGTTTTTTTCCTCTTGTCTCTGTTATATTCTCTATGTAATTATCCCCTTCCTAACACAATTACTTAGTAATTATAACCTTCCTAACACATGATGAGATGGCGAACCATTCTAACGTATGATGGAGACATGGTTTAACATTTACTAGCTTGACTGAGCTCCTTCCAGTTGGATTAAGACGTGCTAAGCTTTAGAATCAACCTAGGTAGAATTAATGGATAGGGCAGTGAAGGAACAATTACATAATTTTACAGATGGACGGATGGATAAATGAACACGTAAGCAAATCAAGAGATATTGTATGTTGTATGAATTGGCCCCAGCAGCACCCTTATAATGTATGCATGTTCAGGTGAGTGCAGCCCTTTTGGTTTCATATGTAAATATATTTAAGAGTCCAGGCCAAGTCCCGTGGTTTTGCACTTCTCTCTGTCACATGTGCCTCTTTCCAGGGTCCCATTCAACTAGCACTGCAGAGAGCCCGAGGAGAAAGGGTTTTCCAAGTAAGTGGGTTAATCTGATAAAAGCAGGCATTAGGTGGGTAGGACAGGACCTGCCAAGAATGAGGTACATTGGCGTTGTGGCAGGTTTATGCCATGTATGATCATATACAGTAACAAAACCCCCATTATTTTTACCTAAGTCAGATATAATTTTTTTTATTTTAAATATTCAATTCTGTAAGCTTTGAAGTTGCTGTTTGGTGATTGAGTGAATGTGCTGGGCCTTGTATGTTAAGTAAATCAAGAGACACTGATTTTTTCACCAAGTGTGATGTGTGCGTGTGAAGTATATTGTGTGTGAGCATCATATTCAGCTTTTATGTTTTAATTATATGTGTACACCATCTGCAGTGCCAATGGTTAAACTTGACCTATTGTGCCTTCCAGTCCTGTACCACCAAGATCATGCCTCGTACATTAATAATATAAATGTAAATGCACTCGAATTATTAATTAATCAGCTTCAATTCAATCAATTCACCCACTTAACATACTATTTAACATTACACATTAAAAGATCGAGGACATGACAACAATGGCCAGGTTTGCCGAAATATGCCGCTTTAAGTAGGGTTTAATAAACAGAGGCTGGAGAAATCCTTCAGCATCAATCACGGCTGAAAATGGCACTTACACTGTCACCGTAGCTCAGTTCGGCAAAACTGCTTTCTACAGAGAGTTACGTGCCCATGAGGAATACCAGCTGAAATGAATAGGGACAATAGCGCGTTTATTTGTTTGACTAATGATGGCTCCATATAGACACAGACAGCAATTGCAAAAAAAAAGCACTTTGTGGCAGCTCCGGGAAAAGCTGACAGCCATTGCTTGCCTCGAGGGTACATTTTTCCTCTATCTGATCCCTGCTAACGGAAATAGGAAAAATCACTGTCGAATACCTGCCGAGGGGGGGAAGGGGTTATGTGGCGGAGAGCATGTGTAATTATCTGACATAAAAGGCAGAAACAGAGAACTGCAATGTATCCAGAGCGACGAGGTTATTGAAAATAAATATATATAACAGCATTGTATTGTTCAACTGAGATCTTAATGTATTCCCACTTGGCAAACCACTTTCTAAAAAAAAAAAAAACCCTTTTTATTTTCTCACTAAATACCTAAGTAGTGAACTGAAAATCAAACTGCAAAATTTATGATGTAATAGGTCAGCGGTTACTGCCGCTCGTGGTAGCCACTATTTTAGCCTAACTTTTACAATTCGCTACCAATTCCAAGTTTAGTGAATAAGCACCAATATGTTAAAAGGAAAAGGAAAATTTTGGATTCAAAACATTATGGTAACGTCACACTTAAACAATAAAACACTGAAGAGAGACCGAGCTTGTCAAGGAGGCAGATCAGGGGCCGAGCCAGCACAAGCCAAACAGAGCCAGCACAAGCCAAACAGAGCCCTGGCCAATCAGCATCTCCTCATAGATATTCATTGATTCAATGCACCTCTATAAGGAAAGTTCAGTGTCTCCCTGCAGAGGGTGGAGTCACTGAATGGCAGTACTGCACAGTGTGCAGCACTTCCCCAGGAAGCACCTCTAGCAGCCACCTGAGGAGTGGCCAGTGGAGGTATCACTGGGCTGTAATGTAAACACTGCATTTTCTCTGAAAAGAAACAACTGCAAATTATTGCAAAAAGCAAAAAAAAAAAGGAATGATTCTACTCACCAGAACAAATACAATAAGCTGTAGATGTTCTGGCGACTAGAGTGTCCCATTAAAAAAAGCTGCCCTCCTACAAAAAAGACAACTTTCAAACTGTAACCACAAAACTAATTCCGGATTAAGAAGGAACCAAATTATTCCAGCCATTGTACTATTAAGTACTGGTCTTAATGCTTAGACTGCCCCTTTGTATTTCACAAAGCTGTACATGCTCATTACTACTTTTATTTTAATGTTTGGAGTTGACAAAGTCCACAAAAGTCAGAAATGTACAGTTTAGCAATAATTATTTTTAATACTGGGCATTTGGCTTTCAATATACCTTTCTGCTTTCATATTTATTGGACATAATGTAACATGGTCCCTTTCCTCCCCCTCGTCATCCCCAATTAAATTTTCAGTAGTGCAGCCCAGAGTGGGGTGCTGAAAAACCATGGGTCTAATTCTGGGACCACTACTTTGTTAGCTCCAAAGTCCCCTGTAATATTGAGAAGGAACAAACACCTGGGAAAAAAAATATACAGCACAATGTAGGAATAGTGCTGTGGGTGCAGGGTATTTATTGTAGTGGGTGCAGGATTAATACAGTATGATATGACGATAATACAACAAATGTGTTGAGTTTATAAATACAGTTTAATTCTGAATTCATTCAAACATTTGATATCATAATGTGATTTATAGAATACATCAGGGTTTAGGTTTGGACTTAGGGCATGGTATGGGAATGGTTTTAGGAGTGGCTTAAATCAATGTATGTGGAGGGTCCATAGAATTTACCCTTGGGTTTTCTGCCACCTACCAACACCCCTGCTAGACACCAGTTGACGGGGAAACACACAGGGTTTCTGTGATTTCTCTAGTAATCCCCACAGATATGAAGAATATCAACCAGAACCCAACACACAAACAACAGATACACACACATCACGCTTTGCACATTCCACACTATACATACACAAACACATGTATCACAAACATTACACAAACACATGCATATATATATATATATATATATATATATATATATATATATAAACAAAAGCATTAACGTGCATTCACATGCACACATGCATTCAGACAAGACACTCAACACATTCACATCGGCAAGGGAATGGTAAGATAATTATATAGGTGGTAAAAGAGACTACATCAGGAAGAAAACGACCAAATTGGAAACCAACAGATTGTTTTCTGATTAATTATCCACTTTCAGAGCTTCCAAAAGAATGGCTCCTTGCATCTTTTATCCAACTAACATAATCTATGGGAAATTATCTATTTCATTTAAGGACCAGCGTTCGGCATTTCAGTGTTGTGTGGGTATGTCAAAACGTTTTCTTTGGTGAAATTGAATAAAGTCAGCGTGTAAAGCTACTGGTTCTCCTAAAAAATGCTAATGAAGCTACCGTACAAACCCTGGTGCGTCATGCTACGTCTAGAATATTGGTGATGGAGTAGCATGGAGTATAATGCAGAGATACCATCTGGGTAATGTCCTTCTGGTTATGGGAATTTTCTAAAGACTTAACCAGAGCTACTCAACATTTGGTTCACATTATATTCTATCTCTGGGATCCACGGACATCCTGTGAATGCATGAATTCTATATATCGTAACATCAGTGTGTAATATATGCTTTGCAATAGCTCCATTTCAGAATGTTTTATTGTTAGACGTGTTGAAGCCTTCTGTCTACAAACACCAAAAACACAAAAACACACAATTGCATGGAATTCATTGAATTCCTGCCTTACCTAACTTGGTGGCTGCGTTTACGTTTTTTTTTTTATGGTACTGGGCACAGTTAGGGTTGAAATGGTGGTATGGTTTTCTAAAATCTAACTCTACAACACTATCCGTCTGTATTATTAATAGTTATAAAATAATGTAGATTAAAGTGCGCATGTGATAAAGAAAGTCAAAAAGTGTTTATAGAATTCCTTCATAATCACTTAATTGAAAACTCCTATGGTATTCTTTAAAGCCTGATATTTAAACGAATAAATTGACACCGTACACAATAAGATCATTATGTTATATTGTTAACACACTGCACGCTGTTAAAATAGCCAGAGCTCAAGATTAAATGGATGGAATGTGTTTCAATGGATGACAAATACACTGCAGCAAGACTGGAAAATGAACTTACCACCTAAAGTTTACAAATAACATGGAATCCCAACCGGGCAAAGGAAAAAAAAAAAGTAAGAAAACTGTCGTTAGTTTTTTTATTTTCTATTGAGTGAAAAAAAAAATGTATTCGGATGATATTTTAAGTAATTCATTTGTTAAAAAATTAAATAAATAAAATCCATCAATCGATAAATTATAGAAAGTTAAATTTCACTTTAAATGTGTACAAATTGAACTACTCCAGCATCCAATATAACCACATTCAATCCTAAAATTGCCTACTTTTATTTGTTTTTGTGTGAGGTGTGAGCTACAATTCATGTCTAGCTGTGAATCATTAACGTATTATCAGGGAACATCATTTAAGTACTTAACACATCTTCTCAACAAATCAATAGCAGATGTATTATTTCAGGATTGATCAGCTATAAACAATGCAAATGACAGATCATAAAATCCCCGAAGACAAATACTCTTCCCTTGAGAAATCAGCCACAAAATCATTTTGGCTCTTTCTCTCCATGCAGCTGTTGCTGCTCTCACAAAGAGCCTGCCTCTCGTCACTACTTCCCCTTCAAGCCTTGCTTTCCCTTAGGTTTAATTCAAGCACAAAGAACAGTCCAGAGAAAGGTTATTGGTGACAGTAATGCAAAGCACTGCCTATCTCTGTGCTGGTCATCACAGACTGTACTGACTGAGAGCAGGGGTGAATTGCTGGTTTTAACCTTTGATGTTACAGAAATATAGACATTTTCTAGCAATTCTGCTAGCTCAAAGTATAATTTAAGATTAAGCTTGTGTTGTCATGACAACAATTACCATTTAAAAAGGCTACATACAACCCTACACTGCCATTTTAAAGGACATTTACAAAATGCTGAGTATCTTAGAAACTAAACCAAATGTACTGCTGGCATCTGTCATAAAAACAAATTGATTTTAAATCATAAGTGTCTTGGTAAGTGTGCAGCTACTTGTTGACCGCCACTTATAAGAAATTATAATGAAGAAACATATTTCACCTTCTCAGCTAAACATTATAGGGATGAGAGTTTTGCTTTTATACTCAGGTGTGAATGTATCTTTAAGTACTTGTTGTGACATTGTGCTACACATTTCTGTTTCTGGGATTACTTATTGACACATAGTAACTTACATGTCCGTGCAAGTCAGTGTTGAGAAGCATCATCGCGCAGGTTAGGCAGTGCACTCCATCTGCAAACAAAGAAATAAAAAAGCACTAATATTAAAGCCAACCCGATTTCTAAAAGATACTTTTTACTTAAACAAATGAAAATATTTCTTTAAAAAAACTGGCAGTAATTATAATTATAATTGTCTAAATCATTTGTATAAAGTAACATAAATACACTTATATATCCAGTTATGTGAACTTATATAAAGTTATACGTTTTAAAGTTTATCAGGACCTGGATGTCCACATTGGGCACAATAATTCCAAACAATATGTTTCCACATTTTCCCCAAGATTCCAAACTCGACATGCAAACTAGCACAAACAAGTATCATGTTTCACACTCCATCATCCATTCCTCCAAACACCCTTACTAATGGAGCAGCACCATTTTAAACACAGCTTTTAAAACCAATACATTGGTAGTTAGGTACATTAGATGTATGTACTGGCCAAAATAACTTGGCATGGGCAGTTGACTGACCACCGTTTTTCTGTACAGTAGTCTTTGTGAAATATACAGTATATTGCCACCATTGTATCACTAATAAGCTCTCTGTCTCACCAACAGCAAAAGAAGAAACTGTCCAAGAAACCTTGAAAATGAATGATGGACACAAGACTACAAGCTGGTAGCCTGGCGTTTTCATGTGTTTATTTTATTGTAAGCCATTGATCAAATTATGAAGGTGACTGACCCTTAAGCTTGCATGTTCTGAGTTTTTTTTATTTCTTCTACTGTAACCATGATGATGTATGCTGCTGAAGGATTTCTTTGACACTGTATTGTTTTTTTTGTACCTGAAAATTCTTTTAATACACTTATAATGTTCCACACGCTTTCTATGGATTTTCCGAAAATGGAAGGTTAAAGTGTGAATCGTTTTTCAATTTCGTTTCACGCAAGATGAATTGCACCCTGCACTGTCCGAGGGCATGATTATGTGACCAGATATAAATGTATCTCTGGTAATTGAATAGCAATTTTCCAATATACCTCTATAGGAGAATTTCAAATCAATATCCAGAGTAAAACATATTTCTGGTCATATATCCCAGCTACAAGTCACACATTAATGCCCAGGGCAATTTGGATGTTCTGTTAGTTCATGAAAAAGTAATATTTTTAAAGGCCACTATCACATAATAATTTTATTTTTAAATGCCATTATCATAGTTACATAGTCTTCCTCACATTTATTTTTTGCTGTTGAGTCAAGAGAAGGCAAAAAACCCAGTTTGACGCACTTCCAAATTTGCAACAAACTAGGAAACAAATTCCCTCTTAAATATTATGTTTTTGCAAGTATGCATCTATTTGCTGTTGGAACATCTGTATGGACTCCGATTAGACCACTTCTTCAGGCAGAGAATTCCACATCCTTATTGTTCTTACGGTAAAAACACATTTCCTTTGCCTTAGACTAAATCTTTTTTCTTCCAGTCTAAACGCATCACCTCGTGTCCTATGTATGTGAACAGATTTCCACACAATGGATTGTATTGGCCCATAATATATTTGTATAGCATTATCATATCCCCTCTGAGATGAAGTTTTTCTAAACTAAAGAGGTTTACATTTTTAACCTTTCCTCATCAGTTAAAATGTTCCATTGCTTTTATCAATTTTGTAGCTGTCTCTGCACTTTTTCTAGTGCCATAATATCCTTCTTTAGAAGAGGTGCCCAAAATTGCACAGCATATTCAAGATGTGGTCTTATGATTTATAAAAATGCTAAATTATATTAATGCCCCTATTTATACATTACAATACCCTACTGGCCTTAGCCACTGCTGACTGACATTGCACATTGTTGCATAGTTTGATTCCAAAATCCTTCTCGTGTGTTGTTATCCCTAATTCTCTTCCATTAAGGCTATAAGTTGCTTGTGCATTCTTTATGCCAAAGTGCATAACGTTGCATTTTTCTACATTAAATTTAATCTGCCATTTGAGTACCCAGTCACATAATATATGTGCTGTCCTTGGGCACTTGGGTTTACCCTTTGTCTGCCGGGATCAAATTTAGTGACCCTATACTGCCCAATTAGCTGTGTTCAATTCTGAAAGTCAGAGCTGCGTACAGCTATGGGAATTAGAATGGACAATGATGCTAATCCTTGGTTTTTCTGAAAAACCCGATCAGGTCTCCCCGCATGTCTCCTACTATACAACAGTACTGGATACAATTGAATGGAATGTTAGCAGCTTAAATCAGAGCTTTCTGATTCTCCTACAAACGGCATAGATACATATTTCTGTACACAAAACAACGTTTTATATACTTGTCATATTTTTTACTTTACTCCTGCTTGCAAAAAGTATAAATTCATGATTCTTTTCTTGAAAGATTCCCTTCAATAGGAATCCCCACCACCCTTCTTTTTTTATCATTTCTCCTTTTATTTCTAAAATAAATAATATTACACATATTTATATGATTCAATGTTACCTGTGTTATATTGCTACATTGATCAGGAAAGAAGGATATAGATTCCACAAAGTGTATAACAATAACAGGGTAATTTATAATGAATTTATTTATAAGCAGAGCATGTTCTCGTGTATCGTGATTGTGTAGGCAGCCTCTAGCACTCCAGAATGTTCCCATAATGTTCTGACAGCCATAATGCTGTCAAAGCATCAAGGGAGATGTAGTCCACAGACTCTGGTTGCCTACTCCTAGCTGGTCTGCTTTTACTTAACTTGAGATTTTAAATATTTCATGATTCATATTTAGATTGGTTTATTCCTACTGTACTAACCGGCATCTGCAAAGATTTACATGCAAGGTATGATTTTAATTATTTTCCCTATAAGCCAGTACATTCATTTACATTCTGATAAGATGAGCCTGCATTCTTACATACAAATATCTGCAGTAATCGGAGGGATGTGAAAATACCTGAGGATAAAATGCTGTTGGGATTACAATGAAAGAATCTGTTGGAGAAGTGGATTAAGACTCTCTCCCTTTCCTGAGTTTCTCCGATGAGTGAGAATGCCTTAAAGAATATCCTATGCAAAAGAAAAAAAAAAGAAAAAACAATATAATGAATAATATATTCCAGCATCAATCAGCAGACAATACCTGTTAGACATAACAGGTGCTCCACTCTATGGTGTGAGAAAATCTACAAGCATCCCAAAGTTGGACCCCCATGGGGTAATATGGCAACACGTATGGGGCAAAGCGACAACATATAGGGCAATAGATTTGAGAACAACATAAGAACATTAGACAATATGTGGAGCAGTAAGACATTACATTAAGCATATGGCCATATGTGAAAGTATTTTGGAATATCTTGACGACTGTACCATGCATTTAGAGTAAATTACAAATGTCACACATCAAAAAAATAAATGAAAAATGGATAAATTCTGTGTTCTGCCCATAAAACTATAACGTATGCCTTACTTTCCATGTTCTGGTAGTCAATTTATGAAAATGTACAAATATTAAAGGACCACTATAGGCACCCAGACCACTTCAGCTTAATGAAGTGGTCTGGTTGCCAGGTCCAGCTAGGATTAACCCTTTCTTCTATAAACATAGCAGTTTCAGAGAAACTGCTATGTTTACCTATGGGTTAATCCAGCCTCTAGTGGCTGTCTCATTGACAGCCACTAGAGGCGCTTCCCCGCTTCTCACTGTGAAAATCACAGCCAATACTGAAAGACCACAAAAAAGGTACCAAAATAAATACTTGCCAAGGGTATCTGCATATGTAAAAAACAGACACAATTTGTTTCTTGTAATACCTTTTTTATTGGACTAACCAAATTTTTGAATAACAAGCTTTCAGGAGAATCTCCCTTTCTCAAGTCTAAAGCATTTCTGAGCACAATAACGACACATAAAATGAGCCTATCCCGTTTTGGACGAAAACGGGTCAAATTTGCCGAAATGAAATATATATATTTATTTATATTTATATATATATATATATATATATATATATATATATATATATATATTTTGTAGTGCATTGTTTAACAGACATGCTTGCATTAACAATTCAGATGATTATATATCACAATGAAAGATAGTAATGATAACATTAAAAGTCAAGAATACTGCACTTGGGATGGAGGGGGGGAAAGAGCACTATGGGACAGGGGAGAGGGAGAACACTATAGGACAAGGGAGGTGGGAAGAACACTATGGGACAGGGGGGAAGAACACTATGGGACAGGGGAGGGGGTGAAGAACACTATGGGACAGGGGAGGGGGGAGAACACTATGGGACAGGGGAGGGGGGGAGAACACTATGGGACAGGGGAGGGGGGGAGAACACTATGGGACAGGGGAGGGGGGGAAAGAACACTATGGGACAGGGGAGGGGGGGAAAGAACACTATGGGACAGGGGAGAGGGGAAAGAACACTATGGGACAGGGGAGGGGGGGGAAGAACACTATGGGACAGGGAAGGGGGGGAAAGAACACTATGGGACAGGGGAGGGGGGAAAGAACACTATGGGACAGGGGAGGGGGGGAAAGAACACTATGGGACAAGGGAGGGGGGAAAGAACACTATGGGACAGGGGAGGGGGGGAGAACACTATGGGACAGGGGAGGGGGGAAAGAACACTATGGGACAGGGGAGGGGGGAAAGAACACAATGGGACAGGGGAGGGGGGAAAGAACACTATGGGACAGGGGAGGGGGGAAAGAACACTATGGGACAGGGAAGGGGGGAAAGAACACTATGGGACAGGGGAGAGGGGAAAGAACACAATGGGACAGGGCAGGGGGGAAAGAACACTATGGGACAGGGAAAGGGGGAAAAGAACACTATGGACAGGTGAGGGGGAGAAAAAAAACACTATGGGACAGGGGAGGGGGGAGAACACTATGGGACTGGGCAGGAGGGAGGAAAAACACTAAAAAAGAGGGAGGGGAGAGGAACACTAGAGGGGGAGAGAGGAACATTAAGCAGGGAGGACCCCTAAAAGAGAAGGGAGAAAGTAAGTTTTTTTCATATTAGGTTAATTCAATTTATTAAAAACTCTAATATTAATACAATTATAGCACAAAATACTTTTTTTAAAAATAATTAAGTGAAAAAAGTCATTTTCAGTTTTGGTTTTCGGCCAAGGGCATCCTGAATTTTTGGTTTCGGCCTAGAATTTTCACTTTGGTGCATCCCTAGTTGTGATACAGGGATTAAAGTGACATTAGTGCAGACAAGGCACATAAAATACAATATACAAGTGAAAAATTCCTAAAAAAAATAAAGTGCTGGTGCTACAATCACCTTAGTGGGCCACAATAACCACTAAATAGATAAGAGTGATTGATTAAGAAAAGGAATGGTGAGAGCACTCAAATCAAATAAAAATGATATTACCCAAATTGAGATCAAACTCTGCAAATGAACATAAATTGACATAGGGTAATACCGTTTAAAACAAAACACTTCAAATGATGTGTTAGTCTCACTCACATAAGTGGAGCCACTTATAAAGCTGGCTCAAACTGCATGCCTTAAATGAATCACGTATGGACTTCTGCTGGGTTCTTTCCAAGATAATGTCGGTTGTACAACCAAAAACGCAGGTTCAGGGGGTTACAAAACTTTAATCATCCAAATATAGGAAACAAGATAAAATGACCATGAAAGTCCCATATGTAAAAAGTCCAAAATGCACCTAGGTGCATTTTGGACTTTTTACATATGGGACTTTCATGGTCATTTTATCTTATTTCCTATATTTGGATGATTAAAGTTTTGTAACCCCCTGAACCTGCGTTTTTGTTGGTACAACCGACATTATCTTGGAAAGAACCCAGCAGATGTCCATACGTGATTCACTTAAGGCATGCAGTTTGAGCCAGCTTTATAAGTCATCATTTGAAGTGTTTTGTTTTAAACGGTATTACCCTATGTCTTTTCAATTTATGTTCATTTGCAGAGTTTGATCTCAATTTGGGTAATATCATTTTTATCAGATAAGGCACATGTTTGATAGAATAGACACCATTCTTACAGAGGGTAGTAAATATATTGTGTGAAGATCACAGGGTGAGAAGGGGAAAGAGGGAAAAAATAAAACACTCCGTAATTTTCAAACAAGATTTTTACAACCATCTCCAGAATGGTGTTTATTTTCAATCAAACCTGAGGCTTATCTGTAACTTTTACCTCTGTATACATGCAAACATACTCATAATAAATATATATAATAGACACACAAGAGCTTTCATTTTCTCCTGTCATATAGCTACTTACCTGAGTGACTGATCTAGATTCATTCCGGTAAAATCAAAAAATTTAAGATACTCTTCCGCCACAAGTTTGCTGAAATCGTTGCTAAAAAGAAAAACAGCGCAAGTTGAGTCTTGCTGTATCACACATTGCAATTGTTTGACTGTAAACAACATTTGAAAAGGCTCATTTGGCAGCAGTAATTACAGCATCTACAAATATGTCTGATTTTGGGGCCACGGTTATAATTATATCGAAATAAAAAAATTACAGTTCAACACAAAACAATTGGATACAAAACATCAAAGTTTTTAAATGCAATAATTAAACGCTCAATGGAAAAATACAAATTTAGTAATTTAGAGTTTTTCTGTTTTTTTTTTTTATTATCCAAACACAATGCTCGTCTTAATTTTTTTTTACCAAACTATTATTATATTAGATTGATATATTTACCATGAATACGCGAGAAGCACAAAAACAGAGATCACAAGGAAATTAATAAAATGAGAGTTATTAGAATGCAAACAGACACAGGGTTATTCACAAAAGTTAGAACTGCTGGTAATACAACATTGATATCAAATTTAAAGGGTAACTACAACCCTTTTTGGCTTTTTTTTTATTAAAAATTTATTTTTGTGCATTATACACTTGGTGCATGTCCTCTTAGTTTTTAGAATAAACCTGTAATATAAGCAATAAAATTACCTTGAATCCAGTGCCGGCAAAGCTCACCTCTCTGACGTCACTGCTTCCCTTGCCACAGTCCAATCAAATGATTCTCGTCGAGAAGCATTTGATTGGACTGTTCGCACCACTTCAGAGCGCATGCGCCTGCTGTTACTTGGGGACAGAGAGAGTGGGGGGTGGATAGGCGAGGGAGGTAATTAAAAACAAAAATAAGTACTATAGAAAAGCAGAGGGTTGATAGAAGGAAGGGAGGGCAAATTTAGGATTTCCCTTGCAGGCACTATATGACTGCCTATAACCCTGCAGACCTAATTGCGGAGAAGCAATAAGTTTCCGTCGTGCAATTTATTGTTTAACACTTCGTATACAGTATAGCGCTAGTATGTTTAAGCATTTTGTTTTGCTTTACTTTATTCTAACCTAGCTAAATTCAATCACTTGTCACTACCTTACACCTAGGAACCATTAAGCAGGCATTGCTAGTGCTAGCCTAAAAATGTATACTCTGCTATGTCTTTAACTAATGTTTTGATACATTTCAATATACCTTCGCACCTTTATGTCCATCTAATCGAATACGGTAATCTGACGTTATTGGTTTACCTTGCTAGCTTTTGATACTAAACTGTGACAGCTGTACCTGCTCGTATCTATACGTTTAATGTTGATTGTGCCTAACATATACCCCAAACGTCTGTCCTTAGCACACAATGGCAGCATAGCATGATGGGCAGCGATAGGGCTTTAGACGGACCTAAAGAGTAGTGTATATACCCCAACGACAATGACAGCACATGTGCTAGGCTAAGCAGACCGGGAAGTAACGGAAAAGCAACCTTATACGACATAGCATGACAGAGAGGCACTAGACACATTGAATGAACCACGCTTGACTCCTTGACTCTCACTTTAGCCTGCTGATAATATGATACAGTTCATCAACGCACAAAAATAAAAAATGAGGCATTACTGTTCTGGAAATGTATATGACCACTGCTTGCAATGTTTTTGACCCTATTTTGTAAATCTCTTACGCATTTCCCGTTCTTTATTCTGTACCCCTCAAATATGCCTTAATAAAAGAAAGATTGACAGAAAAGACACAAAAGAAAAGAAGAGTGAAAAAGACCATCAGACTCCACCAGAAAATTTTCATTAAAAATGTTTTAGATTATTCTGTAGCACTTTGATAAATCTATCATTCATTCTGTGGAATGTTCTAAAAGTGAAGCCTATGGAAATCAATGGAATGTTTCTCCCACAATCTGCACTTTTACAATTCTGCTCTTCATGTAATATTATTAATACAGTGTTTTGTTGCTGGGTCACATACCCAACATATGATCACAGGGCTTTTTCAACAACATAGTAATGTATGTATTGCTTTGTGTCGTCTACAGTGTCATATGTCCATGCTATATATGCTACACAAAACCTGCATTTTTACATACTTTTTTCCTAAATGCTTTGCAACATCAGAGCGTTTAAAACCATCCAGCTGGTACAGGCGCTTAGCCAAGCGTTTAGCAGCTTGTAAATTATTATTGGTCCCATTGATGAGGTTTTCAGTGCTTCCTTTTACAAGAATCTCAGTGCTGCCCATGTCACGAGAGGCCTCTAGAGTTTTGCTGATAGATTCCACATCACTGCAGAACAAAACAGAAACAACACAAAATGTATTACAGAAAGCTACTGGCGCACAGAATACAAATGAAAATGGTTAGGTCTCCACATTTTAAATGCCATGCTAATACATGCGTTGGTGGTCTACATTTCTGCTAAAAACTGTTTTTTACAGTAGTGGAAATAATATTGTGCCCAAAATGAGTGCAGCTAAAGAAAAGTCATTCAAAATAAATACATTTATCTCGGATTTCAGCTTATTTTGGTAGTTACGAGTAACAAAATACAGAGAGTAAAATATCATTTTTAGTGTGGAACAATTTTAGATAGAGGTATGTTTGTCAGAAAACACAATTGCCTCACAAAAGTATAAATTTATATAAAGTAGATATTACAAACAAATTGTTCCTGCTTCACAACGCAGAGACTTGGCAAATAACTCGAACATGAAGCTCTCCTTTTATGCTACAATCAAGAGCTGGGTTTCTATTTTGTCTTTCTTTGTTTAATTTGATTTTTTTTTTTTTTTTTTTTAGTAAATTGGTATAATTTGGCGCTCGCTATAATCAACAGCAGTAAATCATACAAGGATTCCCAAAACCTTGTGACAGCACACAATAGACCAAAACAATGTATTGATCAACTGCTCCAAACAAAGTGGTTTTAAAAACAACCCTTATGAGCAATAATATATAAAGACATGCACATACATAAATCAATAAGAATTTATTTTGTGGAGTATCAAGTATCTCAAAAAGAAAAGAAAACAGACAAAGAATAGTGTAATATGTAACAGCAGTGAGGAAGTTTAAAACAATGTAACAAATGCTAATTAACAATTTCACGAACTACTGGATCTAGTTCTGGTTCATTCAAGTAGGGGAGCATTTGGGAAATAGTGATCACAATATGGTAATTTTTTTAAATAAACTCAAAAAAGCAAAAGCACGTGGGGTATACTAAAACGTATAATTTAAAAAAAGCCAATTTCAATAAGATTAGGGCAGCTCTACAACATATCGACTGGCATAAACTCCTTAGTGATAAAAACACTGAGGATACCGTATTTTTCGCTCCATAAGACGCACTTTTTTCCCCCTCAAAAGTGAGGGGAAATGTCTGTGCGTCTTATGGAGCGAATATGAAGCTTTACTTACCTGTCTTGCAGCGTTGGCCGGCAGCACAGGGCGCACCGCGGTAGTGGAACTTGAATTTCATGTTCCGGTTTCCGGCGGGACTGAAAGGAAGTGCGCACTCAGCTTGTGCGCACTTCCTTTCAGTCCCGCCGGAAACCGGAACATGAAATTCAAGTTCCACTACCGCGGTGCGCCCTGTGCTGCCGGCCAACGCTGCAAGACAGGTAAGTAATTATAGGACAAGGGGAGGGGGACAGTATGGAAGGGGGATAAAGTCTATGGGGAGGGAGGGGGATAAAGTCTATGGGGAGGGAGGGGGATAAAGTCTATGGGGAGGGAGGGGGATAAAGTCTATGGGGAGGGAGGGGGATGAAGTCTGTGGGGAGGGAGGGGGATGAAGTCTGTGGGGAGGGGGGGGTGGAAGTCTGTGGGGAGGGAGGGGTGGAAGTCTGTGGGGAAGGGGGGGGGTGGAAGTCTGTGGGGAGGGGGGGGGGTGGAAGTCTGTGGGGAGGGGGGGTGGAAGTCTGTGGGGAGGGGGGGGGTGGAAGTCTGTGGGGAGGGGGGGGTGGAAGTCTGTGGGGAGGGGGGGGTGGAAGTCTGTGGGGAGGGGGGGGTGGATGTCTGTGGGGAGGGGGGGTGGAAGTCTGTGGGGAGGGGGGAGATGAAGTCTGTGGGGAGGGGGGAGATGAAGTCTGTGGGGAGGGGGGGAGATGAAGTCTGTGGGGAGGGGGGGAGATGAAGTCTGTGGGGAGGGGGGAGATGAAGTCTGTGGGGAGGGGGGGAGATGAAGTCTGTGGGGAGGGGGGAGATGAAGTCTGTGGGGAGGGGGGAGATGAAGTCTATGGGGAGGGGGGGAGATGAAGTCTATGGGGAGGGGGGAGATGAAGTCTATGGGGAGGGGGGGGAGATGAAGTCTATGGGGAGGGGGGGAGATGAAGTCTATGGGGGGGGAGATGAAGTCTATGGGGGGGGGAGATGAAGTCTATGGGGGGGGGAGATGAAGTCTATGGGGGGGGGAGATGAAGTCTATGGGGAGGGGGGGAGATGAAGTCTATGGGGAGGGGGGGAGATGAAGTCTATGGGGAGGGGGGGAGATGAAGTCTATGGGAGAGAGGAGAAGACTATGGAAGGGGGGGACACTATGGGACAGGGGAGAAAAAAAATATTCTGTACAAACTGTCCCATAGTAAGAAACACTATGGGACAGTTTGTTCAGAATATTTTTTTTCTGGGTTTCTTCCTCTAAAAACTAGGTGCGTCTTATGGTGAGGTGCGTCTTATGGAGCGAAAAATACGGTAAATGGAAACTCTTCAAACAAATATTAGAAAGTTAAATTTCTCAGTATGTACCATGGGGTAATAAATATAAAAGAAACAAATTGAAACCAATATGGCTTAGTAGAGGTATAACAAGAGATTAAAAATAAGAAAAGGACATTTAAAGCATTTAAATCTGACAAATCAAGAGGCATCCTATATAAGATATAAGGAAGACAATAATGCTCGCAAAAAAAGGCAATTAAAGTGGCTAAACACAAAAATTAGAAAATTATAGCCAAAGAATGCAAAACCAACCACAAAACATGTTTCAAGTACATAAATTCTAAAAAAACAAAAAATGAAAGTGTAGGTACACTGGAAACAGAGATGGGTCTGTTAGTTAAAGTTATTAACTGCAAAGGGATTTAGTTATTGCTGCAAAGGGATTTAGATAGATTAGGGGACTGGGCACTAAAATAGCAGATTTAAATTTAGAGGGACACTATAGTCACCTGAACAACTTTAGCTTAATGAAGCAGTTTTGATGTATAGAACATGCCCCTGCAGCCTCACTGCTCAATCCTCTGCCATTTAGGAGTTAAATCCCTTTGTTTATGAACCCTAGTCACACCTCCCTGCATGTGACTTGCACAGCCTTCCAAAACCACTTTCTGTAAAGAGAGCCCTATTTAGGCTTTCTGTATTGCAAGTTCTGTTTAATTAAGATTTTCTTATCCCCTGCTATGTTAATAGCTTGCTAGACCCTGCAATAGCCTCCTGTATGTGATTAAAGTTCAATTTAGAGATTGAGATACAATTATTTAAGGTAAATTACATCTGTCAATCATAGCCAGGGGAGGTGTGGCTAGGACTGCATAAACAGAAAGAAAGTGATTTCACTCCTAAATGACAGTGAATTGAGCAGTGAAATTGCAGGGGAATGATCTATACACTAAAACTGCTTTATTTAGCTAAAGTAATTTAGGTGACTATAGTGTTCCTTTAATGTAGAGAAATGTAAAGTTATGCTCTTCAGGGTCAAGAATGCATAAGCAACTTACACCCTAAATGGTAGTGAATTAGCGATAACAACACACAATAAGGATTTGGGAATGGTTACAGACAATAAAATAGGCAGCAATATGCAATGTCAATCTGCCGTTGCTAAGGCCAGTAAGGTTTTGTCATGTATAAATAAGGGCATAAATTTTCAGGATGAAAATATAATTTTGCCTCTTTAAAAATCGCTGGTAAGACCACACCTTGAATATGCTGTGTAATTTTGGGCACCTGTTCTAAAGAAGGATATCATGGCACTAGATAAAATGCAGAGACGAGCTACAACATTTATCAAAGGAATGGAGCATTTTAGTTATGGAGAAAGGTTAAAAAAATTCAAATATCTTTAGTTTGGAAAAATGGCACCTCAGAGGGGATATAATAACATAATACAAATATATTTGGGGCCAGTACAAACCATTATCTGGAAATCTATTCATAAACAGGGCTATACATAGGACACGAGGTCACACATTTAGGCTGGAAAAAAAGGAGATTTAATGTAAGGCAAATAAAAGGTTTTTTTACAGTAAGATCTATAAGGATATAGAATTCTCTGCCTGAAGAGGTGGTTTTGTCAGAATCTCTACAGATGTATAAACAGCAATTGGATAAATACTTGCAAAAACATAACATACAGGGATGTTATTTCTAATTAGTGGGAAATAGCTTCTTGATCCAGGAGACATCTGACTGCCATTTTGAGGTCAAGAAGGTTTTTTTTTTGCTAGTTGTTGCAAAATTGGAAAGTCTTCAAATTGTTTTATTTTTTGCCTTCTTTTGGATCAACAGCAAAAACATATGTGAGGAAGGCTGAACTTGATGGACGCAAGTCTCTTTTCAGCTCTGTAACTATGTAACTATATACTAAGAGATCTTATTTGTCTGTTTTATTTTCTCATTCCATCGCTGCTAGGCGTTTTGTAAATAGGATGAGTGTGACTGTGATAAACCCTTCCAACTTATGCTCCGGTACATCTTCTGAGTAAAACTATACCCCCAATGTATGTTGTAGCCACTATCTTGTGCCATCTAAGACACCACACCTAAGCTAAGCTTTAAGAGACCACATCCAAACTGAGCTTTTCATTGGATTTTCATAAATGGTTTTGATGGAACTATGTCTAATTTCTAATTCAAATTACACCGCAATGGTCTATCATTTCCAAATTAAACACCCCAGAGTATCTCACATGGCACAGCTTAAAGATTATTATGGGGCAATTTTTTCACTAATTTGTACCAAGTATAGTGGTAATAAGTGTTATTTCTATCTTTTACACACACACACACACACACACACAAACACACACACATTCATATTCTGCTGTATATTTTGTAATCTTTATGTGTACCACGACAGTATGACACCTAATATATACTCACCAAGGCCTTCTGAGTACAGCAATACACCATATGTATATGTCGACGTTGAAGGGGCAGATCTGAGACTGACTCATTTCAGTGTTTGTCAAACTTTGAATTTAGATGCTGGGTCCATGTCTCATTGTGGTGCATTTTAGCAGTTAGCTAGTTCAACCTACCCCACAAAGACCTACTTTTTTTTTTTTTTAGAGAAAAAGGGTCTGTCTCTAGCACCCATAGTTAAGCACCCGATAAGTTGCAATGGTAATGCAGTAGAAGGTGCCTCTTTAAATGTAGCTATTACTTAAAATGTTATTAGAAGTTTTTACAAGGTATTCAACTTTTGTTTGATCGGTTTTTAGTTCTTCGTGTTCTGTGTTATTTCTGCATTGTTTTACTTACTTTGTTCAGTGTTTCTGTTAGGAAATAGAAGGCTCATTGGTTACAACAGCTGGATTTCTAGGTTTTAATCCGCACTAGAATATCTTTTTTCGCACTATTTATAGCAATTTCTCCTCTCTACACAACCTCCAACTGCAGGTTCATAGACGTGAGACACATGGTTCCTTCTAAACATATACATCTCCAGAGACTGTTGAAATATCTGCACTATTTATCCAAATTGCTGTGCTGAGCAAGCTACAAAGCTGCGGAGTGCAATCACACAGCTCTCCCACGAGACTTTCCTGTAATCTGACAAAAGGACCCATGTGACGGTGTACAATTTACACCCAGCACTCTGAGGAATTAATACACAGACTCCTAACCAGTCCCGGGAGGGGCAGGTGTAAATTTCAAATAGTAAACAAATACCATCAAGTCCTCTCTGACAATACAAATGGGTGCAGAAAATATAGGTGTATAAATAAACATAACCTTGTGTACATCTGCCTGTGTTTTTTTTATATTTTGTTATATTATCCCTATATTTAACAAATATGTATTTGCAAAGCATGAAAATTTGATGTAAATAATAAATCTTAAGGATAAAATTAAGAGAAAATTGAGCATTTTATTAAAAAATAGTTAAAGGAACACTATAGTGTCAGGAACACAAACGTGTATTCCTGACACTAAAGGTCTAAATACCTGTTTAGACAACTGGCCCTCCTTACTTCTGGTTGAAAAGGTGACTTACTCACCTGTTTCCAGTTCACATGTGGCCATGCCCCCCCTCTCCTCCCCCCCCCACTTGTCTGAGATCATCAATGCAGCACTGACCCAGGAAGCACCTCTAGTGGGCGTCTGAGTAAATACCACTAGAGGTGTTCCTACACAGTAATTTAAACACTGCTTATTCTCTGAAAAGGCAGTATTTACATTAAAAAGCCTGCAGGGACATGCTATACTCACCAGAACAACTACATTAAGCTGTAATTGTTCTGGTGACTATAGTGTCCCTTTAAACAAGCTATAGGTGATTTTTGCCGTTTTATTCATTAACACAAATTCCCAAAAAGTGACAGTTTTCTTTCAAAGATAAAATACAAAGATGTACAAAATTGCATACCTCAGCAAAACACTGTCCCACTTAACATTTTAATAAACTAAATGTTGCGCTTTTTTGTTGCCAGGAATATTTAGTGTATTCATTCATTTCCTTGTTACTATTATGGAAGAGAAATATATTGGATTAAGGTTCTCTACACAAATTCTTCAAAACGATGAAAGGTAAATCTCTGCATAATAAGACTAGTCACACTTCACTAACCTCAATTTTAATTTTATTTTGAAAATAAAAAAACTAAATTTTGTTGACTAGGCGTCTTAAGGTAATTATTCAAAATGGATAATAATTTAAATAATTACTTCAAACCTAAAGAAAAGGATGAAGAAACTGTAATATTTGAAAACGTATTTGGAACGTTTTGTTATTCTGACCATAATGCTTGGAGGTAGATAACATTTTCTGAAACTTCTTCTCTCTCTCTCTCTCTCTTTTTTTTTTTTTTTAAACAAATCCCTGAAGTTTATGAAAGTGTTTAGCTAATAAGGAAGCCTTTTAACTTCATATTGGTGATACTTTTAAAATAAAATAGGCACCAATCTTTAACTCTTCCTCCAAAATATGGGGAGAGAGATGGGTTCTGTTGAACAACAAACTTCTACATATATGTTTTTAAGGGACATACTCAAAACTAATCCCCAAAAAAGGGAACCAAAAGAATATGCATTCCTGACATATTTGCACCACAGCTTGTTCCCAGTAAAATAGATCTCTTAATTCAAAATAGACATTTAGTGGAAAAAAGCTCCTAAATCTTCAAAAACATTTCATACAACCTACGCGTTTCGTGTACAGAGGACTTTATCAAGACATTCTCAGCACTATAACAATCTATGTTCAATGGTAAGGCTATAGTGCACAGTGTTCTCTTGTCACCGTGTCACTGCATACATTAGCGTGTAATTGTAATGGTTTAAAGTAAGACAGCTGGATTAGTGATGTCATAAGTGGAATTTTACTTCCTCCTTTACCATCCAACATCCATCCAATTTGTGCGTGTGGGGTGGTACACACTGAAGACATCTTTCCCGTTCTCTCTCCTGCTCTAGAGAAAACCCAAGTTACATGCACGGTCAGTGGCTACATGGATCACTGTGCATAACTCAGTTGACGAACCTTGGCTGCGATTAAAGTGATCTATGTTAACGTAAAGCTGCTATCAGTGTATGAAGCAGTTCCACTCATCCTTTGTGGACAGTAACTGCAGAAGGTAGCTGAACTACCTGTACAATAAACCTCAGGAGGACAGGAATTTATGGCACAAGATAGAATAAAAGGCTTCTGACCGGTAGAGCATTTTCCTGGTTTGAGAGGGGGCTGTATGCTGACGCCTGATCAAAGATAGCAGCTTCACCAATTTTCCGGGTGATTATATTTTTCCTAATTCATTCTGAATTTATTTTTCAATACAATCCATTAAAAACGGGTTATTTTCAACATACTATGTTTTCATAATGATTTACACACCAATAATCTCTATGTTCTTGATAATTGACTAATAATTTAGATCTGGTAGCAGTAGTGTTTGCTAAGAAAATGTGTATTTGCCGTTTCCTGTTTAATATCTGTGTTAATTTTTTATTACGGTAAACATGTTTTAAAGATAATATGTGAATAAGGCAGTTTCGATCTCATTGGACAGCATGTTCGTGATATTGATATAGATGTAATAGACACAGGATTGAGAAAGACAGAAGTTTAGTTTATTTGTGTATCATTTTTACATTACAGTGATGTATGATTTGTATATTAAAGAGAATTCGGTTCACACAATTTTTGCACAAAACCGCAACTCCAAGTGGTGATTACCATCACTTGGCAATGGGCAGCAAGCCCCTCTGTTAAAAACACATTGAAAAGCCTAACAGGATAAAACACTGTTGACTGACATCACCAATACTCACTGGCTTAAAGGGACACTTTTGGCACCAAAACAACTTTAGTTTAGGGAATCAGTTTTGGTATATAAATCATGCCCATGCGTTCTCACTGTTTAATTATCTTCCAGTTAGTTAAATCAAGTTTGATTTTGTTTATGCAGCCTTAGACACATGTCCCCTGGTTGTGATTCACACAGCCTACATGAAAAAATGGTTTCCTTTTCAAGCCCAATTGACACCACAGCATGTTTACTTTAGAAGTTATTGTTATTAAATTGTAATTACACAAAGTTGGATGCTGTAGGCTGAGAAGGAGATATGAAATTCTAAATGAAACATACTGTGCAATAAATTATTATACTTCTATTTACAGGAAATGTGTAGGGAGACTGTGTAGGTCACGTGCAGGGGAGGTGTGACTATGGCTGCATAATCAACATGATTTAACTCCTAAATGACAGAGAATTGAGAGTATTACACAGCAGGGGCATGATCTACGCACACAAACCACTGCATTAAGCTAACATTGTTTTGGTGCTAATAGTGTCCCTTTAAAAGGACAAGCTAATGGGGCCCCACTCAGGAATATATACATCCTGTCTATTGCCGCTGCGATTCACTTAAGAGAAACACAGATCGTTGTAGATGTTTAGTTCAGCAGGAAACCTACACAGGTGGATGCTATATGACAGAGTGTGGATTGAGAGGAGGTGAAGTGCCATAATACACAAAAAGACACATAGAGAAACAAGATACAGCAGGACACAGGAGATTTCAAATCATGTAGGAATAAGGAGACAGTCATGGAGATGTCAAGAGAAACGTAGAGGATATCAGACACAGATAGGAGGATGACTCACCTCCAAGAGAACCTTTGCAATCTGCCATCTACAATTGTTTTTTGTTGTTTACATATAAACAGAGTGCACCAATAAGCCTTTCCTTGATGGTTGGCATATTCACTTGTTAGCTACTAGCCTTACAAGACAGTCATAGTCAACAACAGAGAGACCACTAGCTAGGGCTGAGTGATGGCTAATTGGCTCCTGGCATTTGTTAGCTTTCAAAACTGATTAAGGCCTCAATTTAAAAATATATTTTTTAAAATGATTCCATACAGGCATACCCTGTTTTACATACTGTGGCAAAAGCGACCTCGCCACTGTTTTTTGGAGGGGACTGATTGCCAGCCTCATGCCTTCTGGGGACATATTGTGACTTTTTGGGACAATGCCCCTTTAAGACGCTGTCCCCAGACTATTAAAATCCTGTGTGCCTGGCTTTCCCCCACTTGGTTCAGTAAATGGAGCTTACTGAACCAAGTATTGCATAGGCGGACCACACAGAAGTGGAAGTGTGCCGTCAATTTACCTCCAAGGCTGTGAGGCTGCGGTAGGTAAATTACCGACCGCTGGGTGGCCGCCGTTCGTACAAACGAACACGTGGCGGCCATCTTTATTCATTCGAACGCGGTCAGCGGTGTGTGCAGCCAAATCTATGGAACTGTTTTCGGCTACCCATTTGCACGAACACCGCTGACCCTTACCTTCTTCTCCACTTAGTTTTAACCGCCGCGTCGAAATCCCGTTCGGCTATTTGAACACACAGCTACACTAAGCTATTTGCACGAACGGTGCCCCGTTCAGTGTGAAATTGACTGACCGCACAGCCCAAATCTATGGAACTCTTTTGGGCATAAAAATGTGCTTGTCGGTCAAATAGGACTTCCACTTAACTTTTTAACCCCTGAACCGATTACCCTGATTTTTGAGTATGTTTATATTTAAAGTATGCTGATTCTGAAAATGTATGTTTTATGTGAATGGTATGTATATTTTGAAAGTTATTAATAATGTGTAAAAACTGTTTATTTCCAGGATTTTGTGGGAATGAATGGGTGTGTTTTACTATATATTACGTGTTTGATTGAGTGTACTATGTGTGTAAAATGTGCATAAAAACAGAGTGTTTCATTAAAACTTCAGTTCTACTTCACCCTCAATTTGGAGTTCCTTCTCTTATTGGGGGATCTGCTACAAGGGATTGCTATGCTAGTCATACTCTCTTGCTATAATCACTCCTAAACTCTTTTAAGGGCTTGTTCCTGCTTAGCTCTGAAGAAAGAGATGTTCGGCCAACGGTGGTTGTGGTGTCTGCTAGAGTGCTTGGAGCCCTCAGGAAGCGCTAGGAGCATCCTTCAACGGAGGTACCCAGTCGGGATGCCAGGTGATCTGTTACACATACACTCACTTTAAGTACACTTACAGACATTCCCGTGCCTCTTCTATCTGTGAGTGAACAGGAAATGGAAGGTTCTATTCTCGCCCGGAACAGCTCAGTTCAGTGTCTTTGGGGCAAGAACTTTCCACACCTTCTGACATGGCACAGGTTAATCATCTCAAATTTATAATGCCTACTCCTAGCTGTATATATATATATATATATATATATATATATATATATATATTTCTGCCACTACATTGTCCATATTCTGCAATCGGCGCCATCCAGTGAAAGGTTTTACCCTGCCATTTTCTATAACTATGACTTAGCAGCTTAGCTGCATTAGCCACAATTCTGAGGATTCAAAGTTAAACCATAAATGCTTAAAGTGATGAAGAGGTGTTTCTAAACAAAGTGTGCAACTAAGCTGCTAACAAATACAACGGTTGTTTAAGGTTGTCAGATGAGTAAAACATTAAAGATAAATGGTACAATCTGGAATGAGTTTTTTTTTTTGTTGTTGTTTTTTACTGTATATTTTAACTGAATAAAAGCCTACCGGAAATCACTAAATAAATCACTGGAAATCTGCAGTTGCAGTATCAGTTATGCCTGTAAATGACTATTGCAATGCAGTACATGCATTGGGAAGTGAAAAAGGGTATTGCTTCACTTTAAGAACATTTTCGTTTTACATACATGCTATGGTCCCATTGTGTACTCAAAAGTGGGGTATGCCTGTACTCCTAGAAAAATCTTCCCAAATGATTTACCTACAGAAGTCACCATTAAAGTCTATGGACCTTTTTGTAGATAAATCATTTGCAAATATATATATATATTTTTTTTTTTAAAGAGTATTTAATTATTTGGAGAGCTTATTAAATCGAGGCCTAAGTAAGGTTTGACAAATTATTTTATGAATTCTTCTATATTCTGGAAAGCAGATAACCAGAAATATTTTATTTTAGAAGAAAACAAACCAACACCCTATGACATCAGCATAGTCAGCTTATCGAAGGAACAGGACGACAACTTAGCTGTAATGAACTCCTGTGGTTAATCACTGCTGTCTGTCTTGAGAAATCGGGTGCACCCTTTTAAAAAACGACTGCAATAAAAGCATTCCACGCAGTTCTGAACTTTAGTCTAGTGCTTTCAAACATAACGGATGTAAATATAGGGAAAATAGGATTTCAACACAAGCACTCCTAAGCTTAATGAATTGTAAAGGTCAATGATCCTTAGAGGGACAATATAACAGTATTTTGATTAACTAGATTCTAATTCTGACAAATTATGGACTGAAATTAGAGCTTAAAGATCAGCCTACACAATTTCCCTCATCAACCATGACAAAGATCTTCATTAAATTGTGCCTGACAGGATGAACCCCTATCTCGGTAAATGAATCCACGCCGACCAGGTCGTTTTCATCCCGGGCAGACAGCTTTTCGCAAATACACGACTAAACATAGACATACACTTGGAACTAGCCTCTACACGAACTACCTCGCTAATCTTATCCCTCGACGCAGAAAAGGCGTTCGATTGGGTGAAATGGCCATACATGTTCGAGCTCCTTAACCACTTAGACCCCCTCCCTCATTACAACGGTTGGAGCACTTTACACCAACGTTACAGCACAAATAAAGATCACAGGTACCATCAGCATGCCCTTCACACTGAGCAACGACACACATCAGGGCTGCCCACTACCCCCCCTGCTTTTTGTATTAACACTCAAACCACTACTTCACGCTATTCGAACCCACCCCTCTATACGCAGTCTGTATGTGGGACGCCAACATTTTACAGTGTCAGGCTACGCAGATGATGTACTCCTCACCCTGACACGCCCATTTGAGTCTGTACGGGCCCTGCTTCCTCTACTCACACAATACAGAGACCTATCAAATTATAAAATCCACATGACAAAATCTGGTGCACTGCCAATAGCCATGTCGGCGACGGACATGGCCCACATCAAACACACCTACCATCTCCAGACTTCTAAAACCCATCTCATGTACCTCGGTATCAAGTTACCGGCTGACCCCTCACATCTATACCAACTAAATTACACACCCACACTCACCACTCTGATCACAGACCTAAAAAGGTGGACCGATAAACAAATCTCATGGATCGGTAAAATACACTCAGTGAAAATGAACGTCCTCCCATGCATACTCTTTCTGTTCCAGGCCATCCCCCTTCCCGTATCTAAACAGGATCTAGCCCCCCTAAAAAATGCCATCGACCGCTTTATATGGCAAAACAAAAGACATAGAGTCGCACGAAACATCCTATGCAGACCAAAACCTGTAGGAGGATTGGGCCTCCCCCACCTCCACTACTATTACCTTGAGGCCAAATTAGCCCAGATCACACTATGGCATTCCCCCCTGGACGAAAGACGATGGGTGTACCGGGAATCCCTTCTGATGGTAGCATACCTGCTACAATTCTTTATATGGGTGTAGCTGTACTTACCCTTTCCAGGGGCCGGCCGGGGTCCTCTGTTCGAGCCGCACGTGGTCTTGCGGCTCATCCAACGGCTGTAACAGGAAGGCGGGCAGTGACCGCGAGTAGCGGTCACGTGTCCCGCCTAACTCTAAGAGCACGCCGCGGGTCTCGGGCGCGCTCTTAAAGGGACAGTGGGAGCCTAAATTGGAAAAGGCATCCCATTGGTCCCTGTCATGCCACACTCCCCATACACTTACCTTTTGGGGGCGTGGATGTGACAGGGACTAATCAAAATAAATGTTTAAGTATATAAACTCACCTTTTTCCCTTAGTTCCTTGCCCTATCGTGGTTTCTGTTTCAGTTCCCTTTAGCACTTGTTGTGTTCAGTTGTGTTCCTTCGTACTTGACCTTGGCTTTGTTTCTGACTACGTTATCTCTTTATCCTTTTCTGTTCTGTTTGCCGGCTCGCTGTTTACTGTGTACCAGACCCCAGCTAGTCCTAGTTTACGCTGTCTCTTTATACCCTTGACCTCGGATCGCTCCTGACTCTGTACTCCTCTCATATACGTCGAGTCCGGCCATTCTAAGGTCCGGTAGACGTTTCTCCCCTCTGTGTTGTCTTCTGTTGAGTTGAATCCTGCGTGTTGGGGTATATTTTCGTTACATTGGGTCCCTCCGCACAGATTGTCCATCGATGACTATCTCCATCCGGGTCTGGGATACAACCTCTAGCAAATACCAACTCATGTCTTCTCCTTCCCCGCTCACACCACTCCTAAGGAACAGAGCATTTCTCCCAGGCATAAGACCTAGAGAGTTTAAAGGATTAGAACACGCAGGATTGCAAAAAATGCACCACCTGTATGAACACGGAGCAGTGATCCCCTTCACAGAACTCAAAACTAGAGCAACCCTAACAACCCCCGATTTTTTTAGTTACCTGCAGGTCCGTAAGTATAAGCCGCCGCACTGGCCAAGCCGACCTTTTTAAAAAAAACTATGTGATGGCGAAACTTACCATAAGGGTATAATCACTCTGCTATATTCCCACTTATGTTCTACCACAATAGCATGGGGCAACTCCACTACACCGACAAATGGGAGGCAGACCTGGGGAGACCCTCGAAAGCACAGACTGGTAGGATATATGGGAGGCCAATAGCAAAACATCGATATGAGTGGTCATGCAGGAACAAGCCTACAAGACCATGTTCCGATGGTATACGACCCCGATGAAACTGTATCACATGCGAAAAACACCATCAGACTTGTGCTGGAGGCTCTGTGGACACAAGGACACATATATCCATATGTGGTGGAATTGTCCAAAAGTAGCTAGATTATGGACTGCAATTCGGGACTTGGCATTCCAGATTCTCTCCAAGCATGTGGACTTAGACCCCTGGGTTTTCCTCCTTTCTAGGCCGATTGACACATGGACGAGAACAGAACAAAGACTCTTAGACAAACTTAATCTAGCCGCGAGGCACTCCCTGGCCCAAACCTGGCTCCTACCAGATACGCTACCAATAGCCATAGTGATCTCTAAGATGAAGGATACTTATCTAATGGATACACTAACTGCACTGACACGGGGAACCACAAAAACGTTTGCCAAGTTATGCGAACCCTGGGAGACATACACTAGGGTTTAATTAAAATTCGGAGACCCCAACTAATAGCGACAATACTCAGGCACCCCTCCGCTTGTTGGGACACCTTGGTTCGGGCCGACCAGTCCCTACCCCTTCCTCTTCTCTTTTACTCTTCTGTTCTTTTCCTTCTTTCCCTCTTTTCAGAACCATGCTACTCAATCTACCTATATTTCTGTACTCTGAGTTTTCTCCTATAAAAAAAAAAACACTTGCAGAGAGCAGGCTACATTCTAGCCCTGTCCTATGGCCACCTAGCAGTTATTCACCAGGACAACCCTCTCATTTTTCAGCACCTAACGGTGTACTGACCTGACTCCCTACAGAGGAGGTGGGAAATGCATTATTTGCTTGATGATCTTGTAGACACATAGATTTCACTCCATAGCATACACTATTGCAAATGTGATTTATCGGCCATGTGTAACTAATACACCTGTAATGTGAATTGTATGTGTTCTTCCATCACTGTTTGTTATCGCACCACACCATACTGTGCTGGCAATGCCAGCTGTCTGTGACCAATTGGATAATAATACCCCCCCAAAAAAAGAGTTTGAGATAAAGCAAGTGGACGATGTGTTACTTTGCTACCACTTCAGTTAGCTTAGACACTATGATTGCAGTTAGGCCTGATATATAACTGATGGCACAAGTTAACATTATCTTATACAGTCTGTACAAGAAACAGCATTACCGACTTAATCCAATGTATTGGCGTAAGTGTCACTGTGATTCACTACTTCATTGTCTTTTATTTCTTTACCACTGAATCTCCGAACTAATAAATAAAGAATTGAAAAAAAAAAGACAGACGAGAATTACATTTCCTTGCTGACATACTAACGGATACCAGTGAGTCGGTACGTGACTGCCAGAGCAGTGGCTGGTCTCTTTGTTTGATCCCAGGAAGTAATATCTAAAAGTGCTTTCACTCCAGCATGCAAATTAAATTCCTGGCACTCCAAGTGGCAGAGCTTCTAAGTGGAGTCAACGGGAGAAATTAGTTAATCAAAAAGCTGCAGGGACAGAACCCTGGCACCATTACCATTTCAACAAGTGGTTATAGTGCCTAGCATGTCCCTTTAAATGAAAGGACCCCACCAACAATAACACAGGTAAACAGGGAAATATTACAGGCAATATAAGGAATGAACTGTTTCTTAAAATGACAACAAGGAGTTCTTGGATAATGCTTTAACCCCTTAAGGACAGACGACAGATATATTCCGTCATGATTCCCTTTTATTCCAGAAGTTGTCATTAAGGGGTTAATATTTCCCTTATTGTTTGAGTTAATTATATGTACATTATTATGTGATTAGATATCTAGGAACCTGCAAAACGCCTGTTTTGGGATCTCTACTAACTTGTATGTGTAACACGCATTGATCACGTAGGAAGGACATGGCAAACAGCAGAGTTTTTTTAGCATTTTTCTTTTATAAAAATGAACATCATCCGTACACAGCACATAAAGTGATTACCATGAACCTCCATCAACTACCAGCAATCAAAGCCGTATTCTCTCTCTATCTTAAACTGCTCCAAGTTCTCGATGGCAAGCTCACAGACAGGGTATTCAATCCGATCTGAATTAGTATCTCTAAATAGGTTTTATACTTTCTAAGTGCATCTATATGCCAAATTGCAGGACTGAACGGTGCCTTAAAAATACATGTCAATGTAACACTTAATGCATACACATTTCTATCAGTGCAGAAATAATTGACTTACACATAATTGGCCACTAGAGGGCAGATGTAGCTGAGCAATGACTGACCTCAATATATTTTAGTCTCTTGACACATTTTGCTTTGAAATGATTCAGATGAAGACTCTTTACTCCCAGACACGCGCACTGGCTTTAGATGATCTGTTTGTATATCACAGAATTAAAAAAATATATCATTTTACTTTATTTTTTTATTTTTTATAATTATTTATTGATGACATAACTAATAACAGATAATCTTGCTGTGCCACTATAGCATAAGCAAGCATGGTGAAGACAGTAAGTATCATGGCAGCAGAGAAAGAACAGCACAATTTTTTTATATGCAGATATGCTAGGCATGCACGAGTGTGTTTCTTTGAGGTGAACAAGCTAGGAGTGCATGAGTAAACTATGAGAGAGTTCTATGAGGCTAATAAACATGAAGAAAACACTAAGTTGGTATACAACCCCAGGGAGGTCCAGGGACATAACATTTAGGCTATTTTAGCTTAGCAAGAGGGCTGCAGACTTAGGAGCACTAAGGAAATAGATATAAAATAAAATAAAGATGGGATGGTTTCTAGAGAGATATCTATGCTGTGTATAAACATGCTTGAGTCTCAGCAACGCGGTCAGCCAAATCCCGTCATGGGTACGTTATAGTGCCAGTCTCTTCTATTCCCTGGATCCTCCCCACTCAGTACAGGTATGTGTAGGCCTGGAGCCTTTGCGGTTCCGCGGTCCTGCCCATCCGGTGGTACACGAGAGAGGACTGCGGATCAGGCTGGTAGTGCCGAAGTTGAGGGGGGCAGGTGCTCCGCATTCGGGACAAACAGTGGCTTGTGTGTGAGATTAGATGAAGTGCAGCTAACCTCTGCTTCGGCTTCTTGCACCTTTCCCCTGCAGCCGCCATTTTGGGCTTCTTGGTGCATGGTTAAGTGGTTACTTGATTGCTAAAGGACCGGCTGGATATTAGCTTGGGCAACATGCAGATGGAGCAGACACGTGGTATGCGCCATGATTGTGGAGTCGCTGGGCTGGTGTCAGGATTACTGTATGATCCAGCACGTAGAACTGTATAGCATGGATGCCAAATAAGTAACGTATTACCGGTCCTTAGAATGGCCGGATTTAACGTACATAGAATAGTCAAAAATACTAGCCGAGGTCAGGGAACACAGAAAGGGACGCAGCGATGAGGAAAGCCAGGAGTCAGAATACCAGAATATAGAGAAGTCAATAAACAAAGCCAAAGTAAAAAAACAGGTAGAAAACTAATAACAGGAACGCGCTCTCGGACAACCACAAGGGAAACCACGACAGGGCACTGAGCAGGATGAGAACTGGGCCTAAATACCCCTCCTCTAGATCTTATAAGCTGTAACCGGCCTTTGACCCCAAAGTCAGTTACCAGGTTTCATTTGCATAATTGCTGCTCAGCATTAACCCTTCTGTGGATTAGGTTGCTGCTCGGCACAACTTTTCCTGTGTGGACAGTAAATGTCATTAACCACATTTCCATAAGCGGATGAATACGTGACAGCTGGTCATTGAGGTGTAGAGCTGTGTCCTGTTCCTCTTTCAGATCGGGGTAGCTTGCCTGAGTGGGACTGTGATCACCCCCAATGGTCCAATAGAGGGGGGGGGGGGGGGGTTCTTGCCTCATGGGAGTAGTCGATGTGCCGATGTGTTATTATAATAATATGTGACTAACAGTAGAACACTTTATTGCTCCCACCAAAGGTTTAAAGGGTCAGTCAAAGCCTGATAACTTTGTATTATTGTGAAGGTTATGGAATAGTGAGTGCCCTGACTTAAAACTCTAGTGATTTGTCAAAAGTACTCTGTCAACTACTGTGAACATTGTAAAAAAATAAAAGAAAAGAAAAATATAAAAATTACTTTTAAACACTAATTTTAATTGACATAATTTTGCTAGGTCTCCTAGAAAAAAATGAAAGACTATTTTTAAGATTTCTTTCAAACGTGTCCCATCAACTGTCTCAAAGAAATGCAAAAGTTGTGCGGTTTGTTTGTTTAAGAGCAATACAGATGGTTTGGCATCTCTGGGAAAGTCATTATCAGTATAATTACCACCAGCACTATTACAGAACAGCATGTGTCACAATGCATCTGGTGCCATTATATAGAATGAATAGATCTTTCTACACCTAGCTAGATTTTCCAGTGTGATATGCTTGTCTCTTAATTAGGTACTATCGTCACTGTACAGAGAATTTTCACATTTGTCATTATCAAAGAAAGAGGTAATTGGAAATGATTAGAAGGGAAAAAAACTAGACTGAAAATGCAGGGAAGTAATGGGAAGCGTGGAGAGAAACTGCAGGCAGAATGCGGATGGGAGTCAGACGGTAAATGGTGTAGGGGAGGCAGAGAGCGGGGGGGGGAGCAGAGAGGAGGCAGGAATGGGAGGAAAGGTAAAAAGCAAATTGGAGAAGACACAGAGAGCAGGGGAGGAGGGAGAAATGGGAGTAGATGCAGAAAGCAAAGGGGAAGAGAGGCAGATAGGAAAGGGGAATAGAGGCAGAAAGCAAAGGGGAATAGAGGCAGAGAGGAAAGGTGAATGAAGGCAGAGAGCAAAGGGGAATAGAGGCAGAGTGGAAAGGGGAATGGAGGCAGAGAGGAAAGGGGAATGGAGGCAGAAAGCAAAGGGGAATGGAGGCAGAAAGCAAAGGGGAATGGAGGCAGAAAGCAAAGGGGAATGGAGGCAGAAAGCAAAGGGGAATGGAGGCAGATATGAAAGGGGAATGGAGGCAGTTAGGTAAGGGGAATGGAGGCAGTTAGGTAAGGGGAATGGAGGCAGAGAGGAAAGGGGAATTGAGGCAGAGAGGAAATGGAAATGGAGGCAGAGAGGAAAGGGGAATTGAGGCAGAGAGCAAAGGGGAAGAGAGTCAGACATCAAAGTTTAAGGGAAGCAGAGAGGGTAAGGGACCCAGGCATAGAGAAGAAGGAAAGCAGAGAGGGGAATGGACCCAGGCATAGAGGAGAAGGAACCCAGGCATAGAAGAGAAGGGAAGCAGAAAGGGGAAGGGACCCAGGCATAGAGGAGAAGGGAAGCAGAGAGTGAATGGACCCAGGCATAGAGGAGAAGGGAAGTAGAGAGGGTAAGGGAACCAGGCATAGAGGAGAAGGGAAGCAGAGAGGGGCAGGGACCCAGGCATAGAGGAGAAGGGAAGCAGAGAGGGGCAGGGACCCAGGCATAGAGGAGAAGGGAAGCAGAGAGTGAATGGACCCAGGCATAGAGGAGAAGGGAAGCAGAGAGGGTAAGGGAACCAGGCATAGAGGAGAAGGGAAGCAGAGAGGGGCAGGGACCCAGGCATAGAGGAGAAGGGAAGCAGAGAGGGGAAGGGACCCAGGCATAGAGGAGAAGGGAAGCAGAGAGGGGAAGGGACCCAGACATAGAGGAGAAGGGAAGCAGAGAGGGGAAGGGACCCAGGCATAGAGGAGAAGGGAAGCAGAGAGGGGCAGGGACCTAGGCAGAGAGGGAAAAGGAAAGCAGACAATCGAAGAGAAGTAGAGGGGGAAGAGATGCAGGCAGAGAGGGGAAGGAAAGCAGAGAATCGAAGAGAAGTAGAGGGGGAAGGGATGCAGGCAGAGATGGGAAGGAAAGCAGAGAATCGAAGAGAAGTGGAGGGGGAAGGGATGCAGGCAGAGAGGGGAAGGAAAGCAGAGAGGGGAATGGAAGCAGAAAGGGGGAGGAAAGCATAGAGGACAAGGAAGCCGATAAATTAGGGAAGGCAAAAAGCAAAGTGGAAGTGAGGCAAAGACATAGAAATTGAGGCATAGTGCAGAGGGCAAGTAATGTAGAGAACAAAGGAAAGAGAGCATAGGGGTAAGAGAAAACACATTTGAGGGGAGGCAGAAAGCAGAGGGGAAATGGGAGGAAGAAAAGAAAGGAAAAGACATATAGGGAACAAGGGGGAAATAGTCAACCAACAAAAAGGAATGGATGTAGAAAAAGTGGATAAAGGCAGTAAAGCAAAGGGGAGGTTAAACAGGCAGAAAACAAAGGGGAGGAGAAAACTAAAAGCAGAAAGTGGGAATGGTGGACAGGCAGAACACAGAGGCCGACAGCAAAACAAAGTGTGAATGGGAAGCAGACAGGCAATGGGGGCAGAGAGGGGGAGAGACATACTGGAGTAGCAGAGAGGTTATGGCAGAATACAGAAGGGAGCATAGTAAGCATGAGACTCAGTGTAAGCGCCCTTGGGGAGGGGGGGGGCGGGGGGGGGGGGGTTGAAAGGACGTCGGGCAGAACCAGGAAGTTAAAGTTGAATTAACTTGAAACAAACCGATCCATTTTTTTTCTACTAATGAAAAGACCTTCACTGTATTTAATGGTGCCAATATACAGAGTTGTTCCCATGGCTGCTTTTATGATTACTACTGTAAACGTTCATTTTATCACGCAGTGAGGCTCCCAAGAACACTGGGCTCTATGAGTTATTAAATCTTTCTCTAACCCACGGCTTTTGAAGCCTATGGACCGATGGCACATCAAGACTCTCAAGCTAATAAGTAATATGCTTAGACCTGATTACAAATGGCTGCATTCAAAATGTGATAGACTGATTATAACTATATTCATTCACTTTTAATTATAACAATTATTTCTCTTAACCCCTTAAGGACCAAACTTCTGGAATAAAAGGGAATCATGACATGTCACACATGTCATGTGTCCTTAAGGGGTTAAAGGCTTACTTCAATCATCATAACCACTACAGCCTATTGTAGTGCTTATGTTGCTAGGATTAGCCTGGCCTGGCTCCCTGGTAATTGGGAAAACCGTTTAGCCACAATGTTCCTTTTGCCGCGGTCCCCACCAGGCTATGATGCTCCCTGGTGGTCCAATGGTACGCTTCCAGAGGCAGCAGCCATTGCCATTCATTGTCTGAGAGTCTGACAGCGTCAGCTGACCACTCTCACAATGAGAGTTGCACAGAATTCTATTTCCAGGATGGCACCCCAATAAAACTGCCAGAGGTGGCATTAGACCTCCAGCATCAGAGGGGTTAAACTCAAAATGAGCAGTTGTATGAGGAGGTGGAGTTTTTGGCGCTTGTCCAGATGTCTGAGGAGGTGGCCACAGGCGCTGCCTCCGTGCACCTTTTTCTACACATCAAAATGAGCGGTGTTTCGTAGCAAAACACTGCATGTACAGACTTCACTTCACTGAAGTGGTTATGGTGCTCAGAGTAACCTTTTAACTCGTGAGTGCAAATGACAGATCACAGAAGACATCTCAAAAACTCAAACACCTAAATTATTTGCTATTATGCATATTAAGCCAAATAAATGATGTCATAAATTATACTACCTATTAATGCTGGAGTATCGCTTTAAGCATGAAGCCACTGGATATTTATAACAAACTTAAATGTTTTCTTATGTACAGTAAGTTTATACAGAATTGGGGCATTGCATTATAAATCATTAAATAACAGAAATTAATAAATATATAATGTTGTGCCTATTTAAGGCTAAGAACACACCACTATCAAACTCACTAGAACGCAAAGCAAAGCCAATGAGTTTTACTTACGGTATACAATGTATAATAATACATTGTTTGGCTTAGCTAAACATAATCTACTTAGCCGAGCTTTGAAAGTCTTTGAATGACTCTTAACCCCGCTTTCTTATACTGTTAGCAACGTACGCCAAAGGAATTATTAACAGTTTATTGTAAGACCCATCAGGTTAAATGTAGACACACATACCAAAGGAACCAGTTTAGATCTTACTTTCCATGTTTACGAAGATACTATATTTTTTTTAAACATGGTTATATTTTGTACAGATAAATTACTTTTTAGGAATATTGAACCATTTATTCACGAACAAGTATTGTTCCCCCCAGTTCAGCAAATGCTTTATAAATAAATGTCAGCTGCTAATTTAAAAGCACCTGTTAGCTTAATAAACACCTGTTCATTAAACCGTAACAATTATTCAGCTGCTTTTTAAATTAGCCTTTAAAACTTATTTTAAAGAACCACTATAGTGCCAGGAAAACATACTCGTTTTCCTGGCACTATAGGGTCTCTAGGTCCCCCCCACCCTCTGGGTCCCCCTCCCGCCGGGCTCTAGGGGGTGGAAGGGGTTAATCCCTTACCTTTTTTCCATCGCCGGGCTCCCTCGGCGGGGGGAACTCTCCTCCTCCTTTTCACCGTCATCGGCTGAATGTGCATGCACGGCAAGAGCCGCACACATTCAGCCAGTCCATAGGAAAGCATTATCAATGCTTTCCTATGGAAACTGGTGTCTTCTCACTGTGAAAATCACAGTGAGAAGCGCGGAAGCGCCTCTAGCGCCTGTCAATGACACAGCCACCAGAGGCTGGATTAACCCATAGGTAAACATAGCAGTTTCTCTGAAACTGCTATGTTTACAGCAGAAAGGGTTAATCCTAGATGGACCTGGCACCCAGACCACTTCATTAAGCTGAAGTGGTCTGGGTGCCTATAGTGGTCCTTTAAAGCAGCCATTCCATGGAGTTTGGGACCAAGTTATATAAAAAGTCCAGTAAATATGCAAAACAGGCTCTATTTTCAGAAAAATTCAGATGTTAAAAAAATACGAATTGTGTAGGTCTTCAATAAACGTTTTTTGTTGTTTTTTTAAACGCACCACCCTGTTTACCTAGTGTCCACTGGTATGTTCCCACAGTCTGTCTGCTAACCCCAGTTCTGTTATCTTTGGTGTGACTTTATCCTAGTTCCATCTCTGGACTAATCCTTTCCCTTTCCTTCAACAGGGTCAGTGGAATCTCTGTGAAGATTCCACACCTTCACAGGACATCACAACTTCGAGAAGGATCTTCTATAATGGACAAGTTTGTAAAAGACCCCAAAGAGTTACATATATGTCTATTCAGGGTCTCGTGACACATATCAATAGCACATATGGCAGATTAATAATATCGAAGCTGCTTAACATATCTGGAGCCACATGTAACATTTTGCTTTCTACAGATGTGGCCACGTATAAGTTACATTTGGAGAGGATTGTGTGTAAACTGCATTCTAATGCTATGCAGTGTTGAGGCTATATATCAGCGACTCTTACAACTAGGATGTCCGAAAGACTTTTAAAAGAGCGCCCAGGTGGACAAAAAGAAGAGGACAAGGCTTGCCAAATTTTCATAAAAATCAGAAAAGTTTTTTTTTTTTTGCTGGACTTGTAAATTAAAACAACAAATATAATAAAATATATGTATATATTTGGCATATCATTAACAAACCTCAAATGTCACCACATTCCAGTGCATCACCTAGAGTGTCTTTAACCTGCTCTTTATTCAGCCTCCTCCAGGAAGCCTCTAACCACTTCCTCCTTCTAATGCCTGCACTATCATTCCCTCAAATCCTAAATGTTTTTAAGGAATCAACCTCATCTGTGTGCCAATGAATGTCATCATCTTCACTATTTATTATGGGATTTGTTTGATTGCTCCTCATGCAGCCATTTGAAATAATTATCATACTTAAAGGAACACATTCAAATGGTCCGGGTGCCGTGTACATGTTTGTTTAACCCAGAAATGCAAGACATTACCGTTTCCGAGAAACTGCAAGGATTACATTTCAGGGTTAACTCCACCTCTAGTGGCTGTCTTCCAGGTCCCTAACAGAGTCTTACTCCGTGAAACAACGTTGGAAGTCCTCATGCAAAGCGACTAACATCTTCAAATTCCCCAGTGGAAAGCACTTCCTGCGGGGAAGCTATCATGTACGTGCGGCGATAGCCGCTCATTAGGTCCCACTATTGCTGTGACGTTGTGGGAGACCTCGGATAGACGTTATTTCAAGTTATTCGGGGTTATTAAGTTAGGGACACTATAGTGTTATGAATACATGTATCATTAAGTGTGTTCCTTTAAGTTAAAGGAGGTGAGGGAATGGGTGAAGACTGAAGCAAATCCAGTATCACCAACTTTTGCAGAGAGATTTCTACATACCAAGAACTGGCTGCTTCTTTGCCACAGATACACTACTCTTCCCTTTGTTTTCAATGGAAAAGCTGCACATATCCTACGACAGCAAAATAGTTTTTGTATCTACGTGGTATGTAGACCAGCTCTCAGCTATCTATTTTAAGCCATAAAAAGTATAACGACAAGAAGAATAATTCATAAAAACAATTATTCTAAGTTAATTACAGTCAATAAACTACTATCAAGGTTATTTACTAAAGTGAGAATTTAAAGCAAATTCAAAGTGAATTTAAAATTTAAGTTCAAAATACCCGCACACGAAAATTATGCTAAATTAACACTATAGGGTCAGTAACATAAACATGTATTCCTGACCCTATAGTGTTAAAACCACAATCTAGCTCCCTCTGCCCCCCACCCCACCTCCTAAATTATAGTAGAATCTTACTTGTATTCAAGTCTGCAGCTGCTGCCTCTGCCCCGCCTGCTGTCTGCTGACATCATCAGAAGTGGTGGTCTGAGACAATCACAATGCTATGCCACAGGATTGGCTGAGACTGTTAAGGAGGCAGATCAGGGGCAGAGCCAGCATGATTCAAACACAGCCCTGGCCAATCGGCATCTCCTCATGGAGATGAATTGAATCAATGCATCTCTAAAAGGAAAGTTCAGTGTCTGCATGCAGAGGGTGGAGACACTGAATGGCAGTTCTGCAGAGTGAGCAATACTGCCCTAGGAAGCACCTCTAGCAGCCATCTGATGAGTGGCCAGTGAAGTTATCACTAGGCTGTAATGTAAACATTACCTTTACTCTGAAAAGATTGTTTACAGCAAAAAGCCTGCAGGGAATGATTATACTCACCAGATCATATACAATAAGCTGTAGTTGTTCTGGTGACTATAGTGTCCCTTTAAGTTATGTTTTCACTTCGGCTACTCTGAGCTTCAATTTGAAAATCCCTTAGAATTTAATTGGAATAACTCTATATATCTCTAAGACAATTGCAGTGAAAACCAAAAACACAGGAAGTAGAAAAGATAAATAAATAAAAGCAGTGCATATTGTCATTCTTGGAAGCAGCAGAGGTCTGGCAAAGACGCTGGCGTGTTTCTGTTGTTTTTTTATGTTTGTGTTTCCTACAGCTGTACAGAAATGCTAGTGTCAGCATCACAGTGTAAACAGGACTGACCAAGGAATGACCCGAGTTTGGCCTGGAATTCCTTTCCCTTCTCCCATCACAGTCATCCAGACAGCTGCAAACTCTCCATTACATGGTCACCTTATCCCTCAGACACTGTCTGAAAATGGAACTCCTTCTACTAAGCCACCATTGTCCAAATGGAAGGCCATGTGGCTGGTGGAAGGGAAGACCCCGTATTGGTTCTGCAGTTAATTTAGGATCTTCTGTCACTGCTTAATAACAGGGCTGGGAGAGTTGCAGTTGTTCCTGGATCCTCTGTCCCAGGAATAACTTTTGTTCCAGTTAAATACTATAAGATTGGCCCTTTGTCCTGTATAAATGTAGCACCCACCAAGATGTGGATACTTATTAGAGAGTTTATGGGTGTCTTGTCTCTAAGGGGTAACTCTGACTTCCCTGGATTTTAAATATCACGTTTCCTTATCCCTATATTTAACAAATATGTATCTGAGGTGTGACATTTTTAACTGGACGCCTCCATCTTAGGTTCCGGACAGTCATTGTTAAGCAGCTCCATTCGTTGCACCTGGCAGTCACTATAGCGAAAGCATACAAAAAAGAGGAGAAATAAAACAATGTTCTTTTTTTTTCTCTTTATTTGCAATTTTGTCCTGGCTTTGTCTTGTCTGAAATTGATTTTGATATCATTCTGATTATTTACCAAATTTTCATAAATTTAAAGGAATGAATAATTTAACTTTATTAAATTGGTTATAGTGCTTGGACGCCTCTGGTATTGTCCTTCTTTTCAGTGTTTGACCATTTTCTGAGACATTTAACACCTAGTAAATAAGGATCCCGGGTTCCCATAGCTCGGCCTCTACTGGAGGTGTGGCTAAGGCAGGGATTACACACTTCCTTCTAGACATACTGATTCATATCAGAAATGGACGCTGTGAAAGGCGGAAATCGTTCAGCCTGCACGCTCAACCAATCACAAGCATGCACTCCTGCTCACGCTAATGCTTTCTCTTAAGTCTGAGCAACACAGAGGGGACGCACGGGCTGCTGGACACTCGTTTAGTATTAAAAATGGTTTAACACCACACAGAAAGACACCACCAGGGGACTCCAGACACCATAACCACTTAAATGAAAAACAGAGCATATTATGAAAAAAAAGGTTAGCACAAATTAGTTTAAATGTTTAACTCAATGGTGTTTGACAGTTGCTTTTAAATCTAAAATACCAGGCTATACCTCTAATAACCTCTAGCGTAATAGTGTGTTTCGTTTTTTGGGGGGATGGTGGCAGTTGATATTTATTGGTATGAAAATAAGGCTATTAAAATAGATCCTTTTTAACCATTTACAATGAAAGGCATTGATAAATTGTTATGTAACATCATTAGCACATTATACAGCCATCAAGTTGCATGGCACCCTGCATCACAGTTTATTCATCCTCACGGTCAAGAAACATGACTACCAGCAACAAATACAGTATGTTGCAGGGCTATTTTCCTTTAATGTTACCCTTAGGTTTCAAATTGTGTGCACAACGCATTCTATAGCCATATGGTGCTCATTAAGATGTTCAAAGGGACGGTCAGAGCACAGTAGATAGTAGGCAACCTGTGTCTCCATTCTGTGAATTTAACAAGAACTCTGGAATTCAATAGCGTTCACTGTTGAAACAAAACTGTGTGATCCTAATGCCAGAATCTTGTGCAACTAATTGAAAGTGTATATGTTTTATTCATATAACACAGACATGTGTACTGAGGACATTACATGTTACTCTGCAGTAGAGGAAATGTACAATCAATGCATCAGGTTTACAGAGCATTAATCACCACTTTATAGATTACAATAACGTGCAGTAGGTGTACAGTTTAAGCACCATAACAACATTGCACTACAGGTGCAGGCAGTGTTGCTGTCTGAGGCTGAGAGGCTTATAACCACAGCAAATTGAAAAACAACAGTAGGAAATCGGTGAATGACCAAGTAAAATATTTACCTAAGGAAACACAACAGTTAATTGTAACTGAATACAGAAAAATCCTTTGTCACCTCATTCCTTATCAAGTTCCAAGATTAGGTTTCATTTTCATAATGGCAAACATTGCAAAGTGCTATGAAAGGTGATCTTGGTGGTCTGCAACTCGTGACATCTATGTCCCATACACAATGATTGCCTGTGCAATTTTTATCCCAGAGGTCCTGGGTCATAAGTATGCCCTGTGCATTAAATCACAAGGACACAACTTCAACTGCACAGTACATCCAAAAGCAACACGGGTTAAACCTTGACAAATTCTGTATTTGTCAGAGCTATAAAAGACTTTAGATTGCATATATCACAGTATATAAGCGAGTAAATATATAAGTGCTCTGAATTAATTAAGCAACAGGACACACTATTTTTTCTCTAAAGACACAACGAAGTGTTGATGATATCGACCATGCAAAGATCCACTGCTAAATGCAGTACATTGAACCGTGGCCTTCGTAATAAGAATCTGTCTACTGCAGATTAATGTCCAGAAGAGGTATTTTTTCGGGTTTTTTTTTTTTTTTTCGTTTTGTTTTTAATTGGCAGATGGACAAAAGACCATTTGGCCCTAATCATGCGGCATGGCCAGCACACGAGCTCAATTAGTGGTGAATGTCCCTTGATCACAGAACTGATGTTAAATTTCTAATAGACTACAGTGAGTATTTTGATCATATGAGATGAATCCTTATGTTATTAAAATTAATAAATAATTAGCATCTTTCAAACCATTATGTTTATACACCTCTGGCCACTACACAATCAGATTTACACACACCTTGCTGTTATAAACCATCGTATATCGGAAACAGTTTTAAAATCCTTAGGCAGGATACCAGTTTGGGACCCATTCATTATTTACACTGGTAAATGGGGCCATGCAAATTTATAGTTCCAGGTCCCTTGTCTAAACTCTGGGCGTTAGGCAGATACCTAAGTTCACTTTTTGGTTAATCCTGTTCTGGGTCATAAACACAATTTGTAGCTATATATAGCTTACAGTAAGTACAGTTCCCTGGTATATTCATATCTAACTGCAAAATAGATAAATACACGTTTTAGAGTCAGGTAGAGGGGTCAGCAACAAATGGCACGTGTGCCATGCACGGCACTTGAGGTGCCTTTGCCTAGCACACAACGCTGCCAGAGCCTAACAGGCTCTAGGGCGATTATCAGGAGTCCCAGTGGAACCTCCGATATCTGCCAGTGCAAGCCAGCTGTGAGGGACAATCCTCAATTTAAGCATGGCAGCACTTAAAGGAAGTGATCTCAGATTACTTCCTCCGAGGACTTGTGAACGGGAATCCACAATGGAGTAGAGCAGCCCATAGCAGCTATCACAGCTCCTGCCCTTGACCTGTACCTGGCCAGCCCAGTCCCCACTGGACCACAGGGAAGCGACCCACACTGCTAGATATACATAGAGCTGCAGAATAAGCCTCCCCTCATACATACAAGTAATACAAACAGCAAAAACACAGTCCCCGCAAACACAACATCGCTGACAATCCACATACATGCACACAACCCCACAAGCAGCCTCTCACATGCAATACCACAAGCAGCCCCACACGTACATGCCCCACCAAGCACACAGTGTGACATCATCCTCACAACTACACAAGCAGCCCAAATTCATAGGTATAATACATAATACCACAAACTATTCATTTAACAGCTCACATATGCACATATACTATGCTACAAAGCAACTGCAGCACTCATCAATAACACTGAATACGGCAACATACACACTTCTGATTTACTAAAAAAAATATTTTATTGGAATAGTACTACTAAAAGGTTGCCTATGCCTGGTCTTGTATATCCATATATTGGTATAACAGGCCTATTATATACATAGTACATAGCTGAACAATATGGTGTACCCACATACCTGGCTGCTATACAGCCAGTGCCATAAAAATATAACTGTACACATTTTTTTGGGCATATACTTATCTCATTACTATATAGTCCATCATATGATTTTCTTACTGCTTTAAAACCTGCCGTATACACATCTTTCTACCAAATATCCCAGCAGATTATTTATAGCAACCAGCAATACGGATGTGGAATTCTCTGCCTGAAGAAGTGGTTTTATCAGAGTCCATACAAATGTTCTAACAGCTACTAGATGCGTACTTGCAAAAACAGAATATTCAAGGATATAATCTTTCAATGTAGGGTAATAACTGCTTGATCCAAGGATAAATCTGACTGCCATTCTGGGGTCAAGAAGGAATTTTTTTCCTAGTTTGTTGCAAAATTGGAAGCGCTTCAAACTGAGGTTTTTTTGCCTTCTTTTGGATCAACAGCAAAAAACAAATGTGAGGAAGGCTGAACTTGATGGACGCAAGTCTCTTTTCAGCTATGTAACAGTATAAGGCTGGTAACGCTGTTTCTACTTACTTACTTATAAGCCACATACAGAATACTGCAATTCTGTGAACACGCAAACCTAAAACCCATTTTTATCAGAAACTGTCTGGTGTGCAGATTTTGATGAAATGACAAAACTAGTATAAAGCGAAAGAGGTAGAGTGCAATCCTGCCAATTATAGTTCCGTCTGAGATGGTACAAGATATACAAGCTCAGGCATTTCCTTTGTTTCCTGCTAGGCTGATCAGATATCCCTTATAAAGGCAGTAACAGGACAGTAACTTTGTAAAGCGAATATATCGACGCAATATAAATAACAATAATAATAATAATAATATATTATTACTGGGTTAACAAGGTAGGTACTATCACTGCTTTACCATAGGCATGTGCAGCATAATTCAGTAGAGTGAGTAATTCAGAAATTGTATTTGTTTGTTTTAAAGCAAACGTTTCTGACATATTCAGTAAAAAAAAAGTATATTATACTTATAATTTGTTCATAGAACAAAGTTATAAGAACAACTTATATTTGTTCATCAAACAAAGAAACTATAGCATAACTAAACACAATGTTACATGGACAAATTTACTTAAACACATAATACATATAAAACCTAAAAAACATAATGAAAATAGTACAAAATAATAATTTTTGTAGTAGATGTTTAGCTAGCAGAGATGGTGGAAGCTGGGACAGACATAGGCTGGCTAGCTAGAATGGAGGGTGGTTAGTTTAGGAACAGGAGATGTGGCTAACTAGCAGTGAGAGTAACTAGCCATTTTTCCTTTATATTCCTCTTAACTTAATGTCTGTAGGTAAACTTTTAAAAATATGTAATATTATAAATATTTGTTTAATTACTATTAAATGTTTAATTTTTTAATAATTGTTTATGTATTGATATATTTTTTAAATAGTTGAAAAAATTATTTTAAAACAATATTAAATTGAGGCCTAAACTTGTAAGGAGACAGCGAATACAGCTCACCCAGGTTGGGAGGACTTTTTTAAAGAATGCACAAAAAGCCAGCCTAATCTCCCCCCTCAAGAGCCCCCCCCTTTGGGTAGCACAAGAGATACTACTAAAACAATGGCAGCAGTCTATGTCTTGCTGAGTGGAACATTTCTCATTATGTAACAGGTGGTTTGGGAGAAGGTTAATATGAAGGAATATGTGAGCACAGTTTTAGATAGCACTGAGAATTCTGCATGTATGGAAATGTTTAAATATTTTGTTATTTTTCTGTCCAATATTTTTAATTACATCTTACAAACATAATATACAATTAACGAGGGTAAAACCAAAAACATACAATACAAAAAGGAAAAAAATGTACAAAAATGAAAAAGGGATAGCACATCCAATCCAATAACAATGACTCCAGTAATGAATATAGCAAGCATTTATGCTTATATCAACCAAACCATCAGTTTGACATCACATAGTTATTGCAGAGTGGATATTATAGTATATCCATTGCTAGACACAGTCGCCCATGGGGAGATCTTCTTTAATGTTACAACACTCTATGAGAAGTATCGTTACCTCTGTATAGAGATACAATTCAGAAATAACCTGAATTAAAGAGCAAACGACTTGCGAATCGCATCATCCCATATGTTTCAAAATAATTTAATTTGTCGCTTACCGATGACTGTTGTCTAAGCGCTATTTAGTTATTTTTGTCTGCCCCTTAGTGGAATGAACTGCAGAGATGAAAGTAGAGGCAAGGAACAAATATAATAGAAGAGACAGGCCAATTTAAGAATGGGTTCCACCTGGACAGCTGGGTCCTCACTCGTTGCACAATGCTGTCCACATATACATGACATCAGCAAAGCCTCCTGTGCAAGGAGTGGGGAGTGCAGAGCATGGTGACCATGACACCAGCAGCACCGTGACAGTAGGATGTATATTGATGGCATGCGGAAATCCCAACACTACACATGTAGGTGCAGCAATTATCTTTATGCTTTGGATCAGGTCCCTCCCCAGCAAATACCTCTCTCTCAGCAGCTTGTGCAGACTGTGTGTGGCCAGATGGCTATAACATACTTAAGCAGCCTGGCTGGTCCAAGGGGCTATGACTTGCCAGGTATACTGGATGATCAGTCTGGTCATGGATACATTAGAGCAGTGTTTCCCAACCCAGTCCTCAAGGCACACCTACCAGTCCAGGATTTAAGGATTACCCAGTTTTGTCTAAGGTGTTTTTAGAAAAAAAAGAAAAAACACCTTAGACACAACTGGGTCACCCCTAAATCCTGGACTGGTAGGTGTGCCTTGAGGACTGGGTTGGGAAACACTGCATTAGAGTGTGCCTGGGCACGTATAGCTGTAATAGCACACACTGCGTGCATGCCTACGTACTACAGGTTTCTCTCTAAATACTTAAAAACCTCTCCTAATTACCTGCCTCGATAGAAAAATGCTGTAAACACACTTAGATATACATTACACTCTATGCTCTCTGTCATGGCACACACAAAAACCATTTGTATGTAAACACTAAAAGTGCATTTACAGCAAACGCAGTCACAAACAAACACTATCCAGAAATTCCCACCATACACATTACACAAAAATACACACCGTATACACATTGCAAGCACGCTCTCAGAGACTCAAACATGCACACTCACATACAGACATTCTCAGCGCACTGAAAAATAAAATAAAACAGATACACATTGCACAGATACACGCACAGTCTTAGCAAGAACAACAGTGAAACAAAAGATCCACATGGAAAGAGATAAAAGTTGGTTAGTGAATTAGGAGTGGTCACTGATATGACATTGAATTGAGGATATTAATCTATAAGTTGACCTTAACATAAACAAAGCACGCAGTAGAAGGGTGTAAAATTCACACCTCTTATCTTTTTAGGGAAGTTAGTAGACTTTCATTTTTTTTTTTTTTTTTTTTTTATCAAAACTTTAATGATTGTCAGTTTATAAAGAGCCATACTATGTTCCTGCGGACCATCCCCTCACTATGTGATGAGCACCACACACAAAGTTGTTGCTAGGGCTTCCAACTGTTGCCAAGGGTTCTGGTTAACATCACTTATTTAGGAGAGTACAGCAAATCTGATATGCACTAGAAAGCATAGTTGGATTAATATTTATTTAATAAAATAGTGATTTTTTTGTTGTTGTAATTCTCCCTTTGACTCTGGTGTAAGATAATCAAACTCAATGATCAAACGCAAAAAGGCGGTTGCTTGATGTCTTTAGCTAAAAGAGGGATTTAAAAAAAAATATTTAAAGGGACACACAAGACACCATAGCCAACGAGATAAAGTGGTTACAGTGCTTTGGGAGTCCTTCAAAGTAAATTATAAAATTGGAGCACATTTTAACCCCTTAAGGACACATGACATGTCTGACACTTCATGATTCCCTTTTATTCCAGAAGTTTGGTCCTTAAGGGGTTAAAGTGCTGTTCAGAACAATGTAAATGACAATAGTGGTAGATTGGAAATTTTTTCCATAAATGACATTTCAAGCACCATAACTACTCCAGCTCAATGCAGGGGTTATGGAACAAGAAGGCACCTGGATATCACAGAGAAAATATTTTATATTTTGCACCTTAAGTATGTTTTCATTAAACAAATGTTAGCTTTTAAAAAAAAAAAAAAGATGTGTATCTTCATTATTAAATATCCTTGATTAAAGTATCAATTAATAATAATAATAATACTATGATAGATAATAAAATAAAATAAAAATATGGGTGCACACTGAAATGTAACATGCTGTGGAATGGAGGTGGTTTGATCCTTTAGCCATTGTCACCAGTTTTGCTCTCACAACCAAAGATACTCTATGAATCTACAGCAGTGGCAGTCCGCCTGGTCCCTCCCACTCATTAGAGGACGATTCAAGATTTCATGGTGGGTGGTGGCGGATAATGACTGGCCGAATGGGTACAGGTGTGGGTGTTGGAGGTGCCCGGGGTGCAGGCAGGGGGTTATAGTTCCTCTCCTGCCTCTGGTATGCTACGTCCCAGGACTTTGGCTCCTTTTATACCTGTCCGGGGGAAGCTTCAGTAGTTACGTAACTTCCCATATATGGACACACACAATCCTGTGATGTCACAATGGAAGCTCCTTACAAAGGAACATTATGAAGGCAGCAGGAAGCTGCCGGACAACACAACCATATGCTCCGCACAAGCGCGCGCCTCCTGCCAGCCATCGAGAGAGACTTCACAAAAACAACGCTTTGCGTGAACACCTCTGTTTCCTAAATCTCTCTCGATGGCTAAGAGGAAGCATGTGCGCGGCTACACTCCTGATCAGAACGGAGAGGGGTGTGATGATGTAACACGCCAGAAGAAGAGGGGGCTGATGCACTCAATGTGAAAGCAGGGACAGGAAAAAGCATAGTGTTTCGAGTGGCTGATATTGAACTTAGGCAAGCTCTGTTATTTTCCTTTGGCAAGCTAAATTGATGGCTAATAATAAAGTGGGCTCCCTAGTTCAGTCTTCCTTCTGGTGATTGCAAGGAAGGAGAAAAAGAGAAGAAGAAAGGAAAAGGAGAAAAAAATGAAAAAAATGTAAAAATGCAAAAAATAGGGAAAAATAGAAAAGGGGAACTTTTTTTTATGTTGATACGTAATAAAAATGGGCACCTAATGCAGAGTTGTTATTGGTGTTTGTAATAAAAGAGAAAATAGAAAAAATAAGTTTTAAATTAATTAAACTTAAATGATATATGTATAAACATAAAAATACATTTGAAATAAAAAGATAAATTTAAAGGAACACAGACAAAAATGTATTCCTGACCCTATAGTGTTAGAAAATGCAGTGTTTACATTGCTGCCTAGTAACACCTCTAGTGGTCGTCACTCACACGGCCCACTAGAGGTGCTTTCTGGATCAGACGCTGAACTTTCCCCAAAGGAATGCATTTATTCAATGCATCTCTATGAGTAGATGCTGATTGGCGCAGAGTGATGTTTTGCCGCGCGTGCGCAGTAGCCTCCCAATGCATTCCTATGGGAGACCGTCAGTTCTGAGCTGAGAACAAGTGCATTAAAAATATGTAGCAACACCTGAAAGCAGTTCCCCTTTAAACATGTAAGTTTACTTTGTAAACAGAGCTCAATTCTGAATAAAAACTAACAGGGTTATTAACGAAAGCGAGAATTCAAAGTGAATTTCAAATTTACGGTTAGAGCAACCGAACTGAAAATACAGCTAATTTAAAGAGTTTTTCCAGTTTTGACTTTAAAGTTGTAATTCACTTAGTAAATAACAGCGTATCTGGGTTTCAATAATAGTTTCTTTATAACAGAGAAAACAGATTTTGTGAGTTCAGTCAGCGTACCACACCCTGCTTGGTTCCATTATAAGGATGGGGCCCGGAATGTGAAGGAAGCCGCAGAAGCACTTTGTAGATGAGATTCTCTCAGACCAATACATATGGCTGACTTAGCACGATGGGGTTATAAAACTTGACATCAGTATGAAATGAATCGTGCCACTGAGTTCCCAAGTCAAAAGCCATTTTTTACAGTATAAACTCTGGTCCAGCCATAACTGCAGCTCTGTGTGCCAATGAATTAAAGGCACACTATAGTGTCAGGAATACAAACATGTATTCCTGACGCTATAAGGTCTGTGTGGCTGTTTAGGTCCCAAGACCCCCTGTCAGAGCAGTTAAAAGGTTTTTTTTACTCCCCCTTCTTTCCTAAGCCATGCTGGTCTTGCCGCAGCAGGCCAGCCTGACCCTGCCTCCTTGGCTGAGATCATCAATTTTGATGATCTCAGCTAATCCAGTGGTTTCCAATAGGAAAGCATTGGGAGGCTATTGCGCATGCGCAGGAAATTGCCACGCTGCACCAATCAGATTCTCCTTATAGAGATGCATTGAATCAATGCATCTCTATGAGGAATGTTAATCGCCTACATGCCGAGCGTGGAGACGCTGAAAGTCACACTGTGCAGCACAGACAGAAGAAGCACCTCTAGTGGCCGTTTGAGTGACTGCCACTAGAGGTGCTCCTAGACAGCAATGTAAAAATAACCTTTTCTCTGAAAAGGCAACGTTTACATTGAAAATCCTGCACGTACAGGCTAGTGACACCAGAAACAATACATTATGATGTATTTATTCTGGTGACTATACTGTCCCTTTAAACACTGAACCCCTTACCCCCAATTAAACTCAAGGGGTTTCATACAACAGCGTGCTGACAAAACTGACAGAAAATGTATAAATTCTAATACATTTTTAATTGAGAGATGCATCTACCTCTTGCCAATCGGCATTAATCTTCTAATTACATATTCAGAAGCATTATGAGCTTTTTTTCAAATGGAGTTTGGCACCAAAATTCACAAGTTTGATAGCAAGTAAAATTTGATTCTAAATATGTATGTTCAGTCTGTTTAAAACATAACTATCATGTTTTGCTCCTAATAATTTGTATTATTAATAAAGTGCCAACACAGGCCATGGCACTCTAAAATGGGAAAACAGTGGGACAAAATAACGCACCAGAAGCTGATCGTTAACTACACACGTATTCAACAAAAATATCACATTCTTAATTTCAAAGATTTTTGTTGAATACATATTCTTAATTTCAAAGAATTTCAAAGAGAACATATTAACCACTTGTGTGGAGTTTGTTCAACCACTCTGCTTTTATATGAGTAGCTTGCATTGGCACACACCACCACCCAAAGCCACACATTCCGCGCTGGATGGTATGCCAGAACATTCTTAGATTAAAGTCAGGAAAAGGGCATATTTTTTGCACATTCAGCTATTGCTCATCGGGCAGTCTTTTGACCATCTCTTTGTTTTCTGTTCTACCCCAAGTTAGCTAAAACACACTAGATGCAGGGACGTTATCTGCATGCACAGATAAAAAATAAATGACGTCTTGGCTTAGCAAACAGGGAAAACACATCTAAGTGAGTTAAAAGGACACTGTAGGCACACAGACCACTTCAGCTCATTGAAGTGATCTGGGTGTAGCGTCCATTTTGCACGTAGTGCTGGAATGTAAAACATTGCAGTTCCTGAGAAACTGCAATGTCTACATTGCAGCACTAAGTCTGCCACTAGGGGGCTTCCTGGATTGAAACAGGCCTTTGGTCTGATATCTGATGCTTGATATCCAGCGTTCGATTTTTTTTCCCTATAGGAAAGCATTGGAGTGCATGCTCCTTAGAGTCCGCTCGTCACGGGTCGTTGGAGGGGGCAGAGCATTGACTCAGTGCAGAGGGATATTAACACAGACTGGGGAGGGGTGGGGGGACGTGAAGGAGGGGGTTGGCAGAGGGAGCGATAGTGCCAGGAATACAGCTTTGTATTCCTGGCACTATAGTATCACTTTAATTTAACTTACATTTCTGCTAAAGAAACGTGTAGCTTTTTAGCTACAAAAAGTACTGCCCCAGCTCCTGCCCAGGTCAATTTATAGGACGGCAACCTTCAGCACTTCATATGTTGTGGTCTACTTCTCCCATGATGCTTTGTCAGCATTATGGCTGTAAATGCATTGTGGGAGATGTAGAACACAACATCTAGAGTGCCAAAGGTTACCTACCCCTGCCATACTTTATATCTCCCTGTTTCATCTTCTCCATACTGAGAGTGTGTGTATTTTTATAATCCTTTTATCGGACAGAGTGGGTTTAATCTTTCAACTCCCTCGAGCTGTACACTTACATTAAGGTTATCTTCCATCTTTTTTTAAAAGGGTCTCCCTGGACTATAAGGAAGGGAGACAATGATTGATGCCCGAGCTAGAGGAGTTGGTCTTTAAGGGATACATTTGTTGCAAATGGTGGATAGATTAAAAAGGGTATGAGCAGGGAAGGTCCTCACCGGTTGGAGAGAAAGTGTGTAGGGATTCTAACTTTTCCTGCCCTCCTTCCCTAATTTGTCAGCCAAATGCCTTGCTTGCGGTTGTGTGTTTTTCTTTGTGTTATTGTGTTGTCACAGCTTGCAGTATTCCTGGCTAGAGCAAATACTGTGGAAGAAAGTGCCATATCGGCTTGGTGGTCGTAGCCTGCTAAGACCTCATGGTGGAAGGCAGGCTGCCCTGGACTCTTGATTTCCAGATTGGATCTGTCTGTTGGAGAAAGACCCCAGCAGCCGACAGGTTAAACGTGTTTTGCTGGCATTGTTAAGCTGATTTAAATAAAGCTGTGGTCGTTGCCCTTGACCAAATATATGGTTCCGTGTGTCTACTGGATACTGGGGCACGAGTTTTGGGTCAGCAGTCATGTAATTAATTCAGTATGTATTGAATGATGACTGTCTTTGTGGAAATACGTTCTGTGACACAGCGCAAAGTAACCACAAAACCTACTTACATGCGTTGACGTGGCTTCTCAATATCACCATATTATTAACAAAGAGGAAGATAAGGGAGGAGAAGTGGAACTGTACAACAATAATTGATCTGAGTGAATAGCATAGTGTAGATCAAAATTGAAATCACAGCCAAGTTCCTGATTTATAATATTTAATTTCTCTTGGAACTGGGAAGGAAACAAAACTGACGTTAAATACATAAATCCATGTTATTGAATGGCTTAAAATAAACATCTGACTCCGATGTTTATTTAAAGCCATTCAAGTCTGATATGTTGCATTTGAATTTAGTTTCATTTCTGTTTAAGAAATGATTTGAACTTTTTTTTATATATATATTTTAAATTCCTATTACGTAATTTACATGTATAAGTTGCGTTTTGAATACAACAGTAATGCAAGATTTTAATCTTAATGAAGAGATACAGAGCAGACTGCAAAGAACAAAATATCTGGGCAAAAGCCATCTAAAAAATGATTTAATAATGAAAAACACCAACAGCCCATAATGCTCTGCGCACCGAGCAATGATTTAAGAGTGCGTGCGCTGTAGTGCTTATGGCGCCAGGAATGCTCCATAACGTCAAAAGGCTTTTAAACAGGGCACTCCTGGCACCATAACCACTAGAGTGTTAAACTATCAAGACCAGTTTTGGCAAATCTAATCACGAAATAGATGGAAAGCCTTTTTCATTTAAAATACAAAACAATTTTTTAATGTCAAAAAGCTCTCTTTCATATTTGGTGCACAAAATATTTTAAAAAATAAATCATATTCTTGAAATGGATCTATCTATGACATAGATCTGCTCAATCAGTTCTGAAAATATACAGATGGATGGAATGAGAAACGTCTATGTACAATCATTAAGTAAAAATCAAATGTTATTGTCTGTGTGTGGGTATAAATAAAAGCACACACAAACACATACATATACATACACAAGACAGTAACATTCAACGCACGTTTATAATTCTCGCAATTTACTTTCCCAATGCATATGTTAATTCTAAGAAAGCTAAAAGGTACTCAGTGCTTTACAGTAAGCAGTTACGGCTGTGTTTAGTATGCTCCAATGATTATGGTATGTAGTTGGATAAAAACGTAATCATAGGCTTGGCCGAAAAAAGCCTACTACCACAGCTGGTACAGTATGTCTAACATCACTATTAATAACAAAGAACAGACTGAGTGGCTGGAGAGCAGGAGGGGCTCATTCATAGTATAGACTAGTGTATGAAATTGACATCTTTATCTGGACACAGCCTTTCTGGTAAAAAGACCAATAAAGAGTATGTATTGTTTATGCTACAAATTGTGATTTCTGAAGAATCCAGAACAGGAATTATCTATCAGTTCTCCAGAAATCACAGTTAACTGTCTTCAAGCTCTAGACCAGGCTTCCCCAAACTCCGGCCCTCCATGATTCTATGAATGAAATAGATAGGCTGATGATCATGGGAGTTGTAGTTCAGCAACATCAGAATCATGGGAGTTGTAGTTCAGCAACATATGGAGGGCCGGAGTCTGGGGAAGCCTGCTCTAGTCGATTAACGGAGAAACATGTATACAAGCTACATGTACAAAAAAAAACTGTTTAAAATCTTCAGAGACACCTCCTGTCATCCTACTCGGGTTACAAAACGGCTCCAGGCCCAGACATAACTGAGAACACAAGCAACCAGCTGTGCTGAAATAGGGGGTAACAATCTAATGTATCCCACACCAGCAGTAACATAGACATTCTACTTTATAAAATATCATAATTAGGCAGATATATTATATATTGTCGTGGTATGGATAAAACAATCGGACCAAATACAGTAAAAAAAAAGTATATATTTTTAGATCACTGTTTAGTAGATATTCCCCTAATGAAAAACATTCAAGCATTAATTATGCATTAAATATTTAAAAAAAAAAAACAGCTTGCAAAACATGCGGCTCTTGTTCTGCAGTCCTTTCAAACCCTCCCCAAGCTTTCTGTGACTGTCCAATCACAGACTTCTCAATACAGGTTAATGAGGCGTTTTTACAAGGCAGGTGTTCTGGGCAATTTCTGTTTCTTGAGTTTTGTTCCACTCATCTAAACAAACCAGGAAGTGACAGGAAATGTGTTCTGAATAACACAGCAATCTGAAGTGCTGTAGGGGTCTGGTGTGCCCTTTTTGTAACCTCCATAGCAGTCAACATATAATTCCTTTATTTGGCCTTGCCACGAATAAGGATGCACAAACACTCTTTATATTCAAATAAGAATGCATCAATACAGGATAAAATGATATGGGTTGCTCTTAAAACCAAATAAACAGAGAGGGATAACTGAATGCCCCCCATCTTACCTGGCACCAAAAGTGCCTATAACCACGTTTACCCATCATGGGATGTATAGTGCCCTTAATGCATAAAAACGGGGGCAAATTGATAAAATCCTTACTTTCCTCACTCCCCTCACATTTATGTTTTAGAATTCTCTTAACCTTTATTTTTATTTTTTACAACACCTGCCCAACTGATGAAAGTCAAAGTGATTGGTTGAACGGTTGCCGTCAATCACACTGTCATTTTTGCTTCCATCAATGCAGCCAAAACGTTTGTAACTTGAAATTGTAAAACCTATCCCCAAATTGTCAAACACAAGAGATATTTCAGATGTAATTTGGTGCTGGGATAATGAATGAGCTCTTCTACTTTGAATGGAATGTTGCCTTTTTTTTAATACAGTATAGCTTAGACTGCATGGCCCCGACACAAGACACGTTTCAAAATTCTGGGGCAATAAAGGAAACTTTTAATTTGCATTCAATTTAAATGTAGTAAATAAATAAACTTGATTTTATTTGGCAATTCACATTCACAACCTAATAAAAATTCTATTAAAGGAAGATATTTATGATTTATGAAAAAATAAGGAGAAGACCAGCTCAAGTGCATTACTAAATTGACTCCTAGAGTGGGTACACTTCCCTTTTACCGTTAGAAGACCGTAAGTTATTTTTACAATCTGCTTTTATTACCTTAAAGGGAAACTATAGTGCTAGGGGAAAAAAGCTCCCTATGGTGCCCTGCTCCCTTACCCCTCCTCCCCCGCCCTCCCACTCCCCATCCACCAAGTGCCCCTTTCACTTCTACACTTTCTGTTTTCATAATTTCATGATTTAGGATTCAAAAAAAAAAATAATTGCAACTGTTATTTAAATTAATTTATAGCATAAACTCTAGCTGTATTTGATGGTTATTGTTTTATTTTGTATCCATTTGGCCATCTTCATAGTTTTTCTCTTACTGTCACTGTCTCTGGTTTTAAGGGGATACATATATTAAACAAAGGAGGCTGCACTCACCTGAACATGCATACATTATAAGGGTGCTGCTGTGGTCAATTCAAACAACATAGAAGATCCAGCGCACGCACTCACTCACTCACTCAGAAATGCCTCTGCCACGTGTTCCAGGATGGGCCTCCTGGCTAACCTCCTGCCGAAAGACTATGGGCCCTTTAAAAAGCCTGTTAAAAGACTGTGTTCATGCCTGGGAACCGAACAGGCGCACGAACCATGGACCACCCGGAGCTTGTTAAGCCATATCATCACCTCTTAACGATTCTAACCGCAGTGTTCCAATTGTTCGTTTTGGTGGCCGCAGTTCGTATGAACGACCACAAGGCGGCAGCCATCTTGTTCCCACGAACGCAGGCAGCGGTGTTTGGGCGTCAAGTTCATGGAACTGAAATCGTGTTTATACGGTTCCTGACTCAATTATCTCTCAGGCAGAGGGGAGGGATTTCCCTATTGTTTTGTATTGGAAAGCCCTTGCAGGGGCTTGTGCATAAAAGGCCATGTGTGGCCTCTAATAAACAGATGGCTTCCCAGCATTAAGCCTTGGCTCATGTGTGGGGGGATTGCTATACTGCTCTTTGGATTACTATACAGCGATACTATCTTGGAGGAGAGGTCTTCCCACTGGGAGCTGGATCCAGGTGTTGGTCCAAGGTGGGAATGGACAGCGAGACCCCAGCCAAGCTGCGGCAGCTACGGGGGCTACAGTGGCTATGGTGTCGGGTGCGGTGCTTATGATACTCGTTGAGCATTAAGAAGCATGATTGGCGAAGGTACCCAGTCGGGGTGCCAGGAGGTCCGCCACAGTAACTTTTTTTAAAAAAATTTTAACCTAGGCAAAAATGATAATTATTATTATGATTGACATTTATATAGCGCCAACAGATTCCATAGCGCTTTACAATATTATAAGGGGGGGATGTTTAGCTATAAATAGGATAATTACAAGAAAACGTACAGGAACGATAGGTTGAAGAGGACCCTGCTCAAACAAGCTTACAGTCTATATTGGGGGTTTATGATGCGTGTGTGTCAAATGTTATGTAATGGTGTAATTTCAACAGAAGTGACAGTTCCCCATTTAAGTGGTTAACTTAAAGCTAAAATATCTTTAAGAAATATCACGGCAGAAGCAATTTGTTCGAGATAAAAATTAGTTTTATACAACAGCAAGTATAAAATAAATAAAAGCCTAGAGGATGGAGGGAGAAGCTATAGTTTGTCTGCTAAATAGTGATTTTTTTTTATTTGGGCAGTGGAGTGCCCCTTTAAAGTGAATGACCATAAAAAATGTCACTGTGATTGTGAAAAATGTGCTTAAATTAAACTATTACAATTACCATTGCGATTTGCAGGCACAATCACATATTTATGCTTTATAAGGTGGCAACACGTCATATATGCACAACAGGAACATTTTAAGGTCAATTTTGTTTTAAATAAAACGTGGTACAGTTTATGGTGCCTTAAGGGCCAGAGCCAAGCAATGTTCGGTATTATTAATACAATTAGTGAAATTACTTTCTAGTGGTCTTCTACACAGTAAGAAACGGTAACATAAAAGTGTGAAAATTATATATATATATATATATATATATATATTGTCACATTATTACTTATGAACCATACACCTCTATACATCATCAAACTGCAACAATTTACAATGGGTACACATTCTACAACTATTAAAATGTTCTCAGTAATCTGACTACAAGTAATACAAATAAATACATACATTTTTAGCAGACTATAATTATTCTAGCGACTTGGAAGTCGGTGAATCAGATAAGACATCTCTCCATGCTCTTAAACAAGCCATTGTGAGACCACTTAAGAGTGACCAGATACTATATATAAATCATAATAGCAGTGTTTAAAATGATATGCTTTCTACACAGCCCAGCCTACAACCGCTTAAAAGCATGTATTACAGGACGCAAAGACCCTGAGATTTTAACTTTTATCTTTAAAAAAAACAAAACAGAATAATAATAATAATAATAATAATAATTCCCTTAATTATACAAAGGCATTCTTAACAATCCTTACGTATGGCTTTATTCACTAAACGGTAGTTTGTAAAAAAAAGTTTAAAAAAATACTGCATTACAAAATATAAAAGTAAAATGTTACTCCCAGCACCATTACCAAATCACTGGTTTGAAGTTGTCATGGTGCCTGGAATCTCTATGTGCAGTGGTTTGCTACGAAACACTGCCCATAAGAAGATTGATCCCTTTGCTTCCAGGAGTGTAATTCCACAACCGGTAGCATCATTGGGGCGTCATTAGCCAGCCTGTAACAATAGTTCTGGCTGATGTCAATTCTATGCATATTTCCAAGCACAGACTTGCATTCATTGGATGAGAGCAGTCAGCTGACGTTCTCAGTCAATGAATGGCGACGGAATCGGAGACTTCTGCAGCCCTGCAGAAGGCGGATGCACATCGCAACCAGCAAGAGAGAAGCCTCGGCGCCTGACAGGACCAGTTAGAAGGGCAAACCGTTCCAAACCGGTTGCCTCATTACTGGGAAAGGTGCCCATGTTTTTCCTGGCATCATAGCCAAAACAGCGTGCTGTGTTAACCCTTTAGACAACTAAGATGAGACTATAGCTGAGATTGACTATTTTTCAACTCAGCTTTGGTCTAAATTACAATTACAAGTACAATTCCGTTTAATGAATTTAAGCCTTAATATTTTTTTTTTTTTTTTTATTATACCTACTATGTAAAGCCTACATTATACATTAAAAAAAAAAAAAGGTTAAACGCGTCCATATGTCTGGTCATACATCTTGTAGGTGTCTGCATGATATGGTAAAATCCAATTCATTAGGAGCCAGATGTCTATAAATAGTTCTTTATTAGGTGGCCAATGCCCAGATTTACAAGAGGTGCCAGAAACGAAACATTCCATTAGGAAAACGTAAACGTACCATAGGGCACGTTTGAAGCACTCAGACAGTTAAAGAGAACATTATTTAGTCTTCATTCAGAGTGGAATGGTTGGGGGGGAAAGGGGGCTTGCATCAATGTAAGACATTCAAAGAATTCCCAATTCCTTATGTTTGGGATAATGCAAGGATTAACCGACATAAATCAAGATAAATAAAAGTTTCATTCAGCAACATGAGGGCATACTGGACTGCTCTTTCTATAATCATTTATTTTATTAAATTGATCCTCAGACATGCTGTTCTGTTGTTAAATCCCACATCTCGAATTTCATTTGTCTGAACACATTACCGTTTGCAAAACAAACAAAAAGTACATAAGCACACTTCTGAGACATTCAGCCCTTATGAAAGATGTTATACGCACTGGTCATTCTTTTAGTGTAATTTGTAGATGCAACATAAAATTATGAAAACAAAGACATAAGATTTTGAAAACACACAAAAATAACATTTTCTAAAAGATGTAAACTAAAATCCCAAATTAGAATGGGTTCTCAACTGGCAATAAAGCACAAGCATTTCACGGCTTCTGAGCACATTGAACGAGATGTGCATAGCAGATGTATTAGAGAGATGTAAAAGAAAGGATTTGTGTAAAAGAGAAATTACCTTTGTCACTAAAGCATTATGAACATTCATCCCATTTTAAGGAAACTCCTTTTCAAACTTTCCACTTGCGAGCGTGCTGGAGTCAGGCTCTTCACTGTTGCTATTGTATGAACAACAGATACAAAGATGCACGATTTGCAATGACATTTTCCCAGAATGCCCCCACACTGCTCAGGGCAAGGATCAGAGCTTAAAAAGTTAAAGGACTTCCCATCTCTCCCCTCCCTAGGAGCCCCTCCTTCCTCCTCTCATTCCAGCACCCTGTGACCTCCCTTCTATCCAAGAACTTCCCTATCAGGGACCTGACTGCACTGACTGCAGAAAAGTGAATGCCTTTCACAGCCCATCAGTTTCACTGTAGCCTGTAACAAGCTGCCTGTAGCCTGCAACACTGAGAATGCAAGAGTTTAATACATAAAAAAAACACTATTGTTAAAGGGACACTATAGTCACCAGAACAACTACAGTGATTCTGGTGTCTATACCCTGTCCCTGCAGGTCAGAGGTGGCTCTCTAATTAGACGATTTAGGCGGTCGCCTAAGGCCTTGCGCTGATGGGGGGCCTCGAGGCCACCTAAGTCGCCTTAGGGCCATGTCTGGTCCTCGGTCAGAGACTGAGGACCCTTTACTCAGCGTGTTGTTTATCTGTGCATGCGAAGTAGCCAATAAGATTTACAATAAGAATAATGTTCTGCTCCACAATACTATGGGCATGTAAAAATTCAAGTTATTTATGAAAAGGTGAGTTACATATACAACAATTAAGAAAAATGTTGTAAGGCCAGTTGAAGGCAACTTGTATTGTATGAAAAAAGTGACAGAATGTTAAAGTGTAATGTATCAAAAAGTAAGACTGGTTGGAAGGTGCACATTACACTATGTAGCCAGAATTATATACACCTTAATAGACAGACCGCTACAGACAGGATCTCTTTTTTTATTTTTGCTTTTACTTATAATTGATGCAATTTCAAAATGCGAGTAACTCTAACACTGTAATATTAGTTTGAATCATATGCTAATAGTTTCATACTTTTTAAATGGCTAAATTATGTTAGGACAGTCCTAATTTTGGACACCATTTTGAACTTTTTCATGAAAGTCCTCAACGAGCTCAGTATGAGTGTATTTATATACAGCTGCCTGACGCTATTCCAGGGTATTTCTAGCTATATGATCTTGTTGTAACAGTGCTCTTGTTGTCTGCTGTACAGGGCAGTCTGTAAACCTAGTGCAAATGCATGCTGGGAGACCACGGGCCCTTTCCTGGCTATATACGTCATGTGTACCTGGAATGCCCTCTACTGTGACGATTTTGTATCTCCCATTGGTATGGTATGGTACAATATTGTATAGAAGGATCTAGTTCAGAATAATCAGAGCTCTGAAAAAAAAGTCACATCTATGACAGAGACTTGATTCTTCATTTTGTTTCCTTATTGATGCCTAGTATATTGGTATAAATGGGATTCAAGTGTTTAACCTCCATACTATGGTATAAACGTAAAGCATACCTCCCAAGTTCCTTGTCCCTGCAAGTGGGATGTCGGTGGGTGTAAAGGTGGGTAGGCCTGAATTGCATCACTGTGGCCAACAAGAGGGGGCAGGTTTGCCTGGAAAGAGGGAAGGTTCTCCTGATGCAATGACAGGTCAGCCTGGCATGAATGCACGACAGGCTGCCTGTCAATCCCACAGGCCACCCCATTGATGGCATACAAGGGAGCAGCACACATCTAATGACAACCACCTTTGTGTCTCTTGCGCTAATATATCTAAACCGTGTATCAATTATATACATTCCTCACTAACTATAGTTCATTGGAGTGCTTGTGGTGCAAAAAACCTGTGGGACAGGTGAACTTGCGCAGTAACATGTCCCTTTTCAGGTAGCAATGAAATGCTGAAAGGCCTGGGGGCGGGCTAGTGACACTTCTGAGGGAGCAGATACAGTCATTATCCTTGGGCAGTACCTTAGGTAGATTTTTTAAGAGATACTAAACTTTCTTTGGGTATATCAGTTTAAAACACAGATCAATATTTTCATTCAACAAAGCTACAGATCGCCCACCGTTATCAGTGAATATCCAAAGCCAGCATACAATAGTAATTCACCAATGGGAAATCCTGTCTCATTCTTAGTTCTCTCGGGGCTGCTTAATTCTGGTCTGTGACCATGTGCTACAATGAGGGCCCGGTGATAGGCTGAATGCCTTTAGTTCCATAGCAGCAAAAAAGGCTTTTCTAAAACATTTTGTTGTTAAATATATGCTTTTAAAATAATGGATTGAGGGGGGGAAGATTACAGATCGATTGATGTAATTAACATACCAATGTTCTTTATTTAATTTTGTCACGGTGGAAAGGCACCTGTAGGTGATGGAGCTCCAAGATATTCGCCGAAGTGGGAATACCAGTTAAACTACAATTAAGGTTATAATTCAAGAGGCCCTGTTTACGTACTAATGGCTAGGGTCAAAACACTTGTTTAAAACATTTTGGACACACTATTATTAGTGTAATTTATATCTGATTCTAAATCACACTGTAAGAAGCCAACTCATTCCTAGCATACTTTAACAAATATTCCGGATGAATAGCTGAAAACTAAAATGAAAAATAATAAATTATAAAAATATTCTCTTTTGAAAGACACCGTTCTAGCTAGATATAACACATACAGAACCCTGTAAGATGTTAAAGGCACAGTCAACTCTATATGTAGGTTTTACATACCTTATGAGCTCAAATGTAAACAACACACAGATTTTAGCATGGTAAAAAAAATTTCACATGTTGAGACACACGCTGAAAGATAAACCTGATGGTGTAACAATACTGTATATAGGTTTTTATGTAATATTTTAAGGAGCCGGATATAAAACTTTTACAAAAAATATTAAAAGAACACAATGGGAACCAGGAAAACGTTGACGCATATTACAGTTTATTCAGGGCTGATCCTGGGCGGGTGCAGGGGGGTGCACAGCACCAAGGCATTTTGCAGATAGAGGTGCATTGCCGTGGAGTGCAGCAGGAAGTTCCGTTCCTCGTCTTAGGCCCGCCCCTTGTATTAGGCTCCCCCTTTCGCACTCGGCGCCTTAGACCATTAGCCATCAGGATTCCACTCTCCCTGGCCCAAGATAAATCTCAGGGAGGGGGGAATACACTTGTGGGGTTTTTTTCCAGCCCCTTAACTGCAGCTCTTATGCCCCACTACAGCCCATAAACACCCCCCTAAAACAACTTAACCCTCTCCTACAGCCCCTTACTCCCCACTACAGATCCTAATCTATTTAGGCACAACGATGAGACTGATTAGCTATTTTGGAGCAAAGATCGAACTAGGAACAGAGATAGCACTGAGATTGGGCACAAAGATGGCACCAATAAGCTTTATGGTGGTAAAACTGGCACTGCAAGAAGTGGGTAACATGTTACCTGGTGAAGTGGGGAGGGGCCAAAAGAGGTGGTCTATGGTGGTTTCCATAGAAAATGGGTGTGGTTAAAAGTATTATGTTATTAAAGGGGAGGTGTTAGTGATATAACCACACCCACCCAGGGCACCAAATATATTACACCCAGGAGTCAGTGATCCTAGGATCGGCCCTGAGTTTATTAATAAACGTAATTCAAAGCTGGTGCTAAATTTGCAAATCGTTCGCAGAAACGCATAATAAAATGGTTGGCTAAAGAGTCCTGTTCCTTTTCCTTTTATTCTTGGTTTGGGGTTGCCTGTGTGACTTTTGTCCAATTCGAGGACTGAACCCTCTCTTCCCCTGAGTTCACTAAACAGACTGATAGCAGCTGCATTGGTATATTCTATATGATGAATTGGTGTATAAGCCACTTATACCAGAGGTGCCCAAAAGGTAGATCCCCAGATGTTTTAAAACTACAGCATCCATGATGCTTTGCCATTCTAAAGGCATTCCAAAAGGCACGCAAAGCATCAATGGGAGTTGTAGTTCTACAACATCTGGGGATGTAACTTTTCGGCACCCCTGACTTATCCCACAAAAAATCGGTAAGAACATGGGATAAGAACAGATCCCATAGGCTAGAATAAGAGGCTTCTGATTGGTAAGCTTCTTCCTGGTGAGGAAGAGGCCAGCCTATAAAGTCAACATTTTGCTAATTTATTATTATTATTAATATTTATTTATTTAGTAATTAATATATTTTTTAAGATTTTATTCCAGACAAATGGCACATACAATAAGATTAAATAAATGTACAATGGTCAGACTTTTTAATTTCTTTTTAGGTAGTAGTCTTCAATACATTATTAGGGGTTAATTTTTACATACCTCCCAACATTTCAAACAGACCAAGAGGGGACATTTTAATTTTTTTTTGAGTGTGGGCAGGCGCGGGCTGTTCTGAGAGACATGATGTGACTTACTAATAACAATGTATGCAACTGAAATATAACTTGGAATGAGATCAATGTATCTCATTTACACAGACTGATTTCTAAACACATTTATTGTACTTTGAAGACCCAATACTGTGAGTATTATTGCTGTGGAACTCTGACTCTCACACACCAACAGCATGGAGCTCTTAGAAAAATGGATATTAGGATAGAAAAGCGGGACAGAGAGATATGTGCTCAAAATAAGGACTGTCCCTCCTAATTAGGGTCACTTGGGAGGTATGTATACAATGTAATGTACCAACTGAAAGTTCTACACCAACTTTGTGCTTAGCTACTAGACACGTATTCGCATGAGGATATTGATCTCAATTCTCAACAATGAGGCAGATAAATAATACAATCATACTTCTAACAGCTTCCTTCCTGGAATATTATTTCATTCACAGGTCGCTCGTCAGATACCACTAAGAGTACTACTTCTTCTTTCTAGACATAAATGTCATAGCAGCAATGTGTTAAAGGTAATGCCGCCATTCATAGAACATACTACACTATTTAGAAGGCCTGTATTAATTAATAATCTCTGCCAGTATAAATTGGAAAAGTAATTTACAAAAGCTGTCACTGAAAGCGAGTATTAATACTGCATGTGGAGCAGAGAAAGTTAGTGTCTGTGGATACACAACACGTGCGCTCTGACAGTGACTGCTAGCTTGTGTACAACTTCTGCTCTTTAGTTTCGGTTTGGTTTCATGTTTTGAGGCTTACCCAGCACGAACCCACACTTTTCTCACACACAGAGTGTATAAATGGACTGTCAGTGCATTGCCTCAATATACGAACATATATTCCTGACACTTTACTTGTAATAATGCCGTTTAGGTGACTGGCGTCCCTGTCATCAAGGTAAAAGGTGACTTTATTCACCTTTTTCCTGACCCACGAATGTCTCCTCGCAGCTGGTTCTGCTCCGCCCCGTGGCTGAGATCAAACTTGATAATCCGAGCCAATGAAATGCTTACCCATAGGAACCACGGGGGCCAGGATGTGTTTTTAAAGGATCACGGCGCCTGACAGGGCCCCTGTTCAGTGATAAAGCAACAATACCCATAGGGTGGCACTAAGGCCATGGGCCACCAAATGGGCCCCTCATACTGCACCGTTGGTAGTTCTGCCACTAAGATGGATTTTCTTTTCCTCCCTGGCAACATCAGTTTTGTGCAATTTTTGATCCTTTGTACAGCGGTTAGAGGGGGAAAAAAACAGAAGCCACTGCGGTTAGAAATTCATGTCCCAGCAAAGTGAGTGCAAGAAGTTGCCTTCCCTTATTGGACTAAAACTCCTATCATCCTTAATGATATTCTGGCTGATGGGAGTTGACATAATAAAATAGTGAAGTCCCCAGAAGTTGTCAAACTACTCTAAAATGTTTTTCACGACTCACTCTAGGAGGGCACTCCTGGCACCATAACCCCTAAAGCAGGCTTTGGGGGTTATAGTGCATGACATGTTTCTTCAATTCTGCCAATATTCACCTTTGTAAAAATACTCTAACAATTGCAATAGTTAAATGGTTCCTTTGATAGGCACATTACACTGTTTTATGACATCACAAGATGAACATTCTTGTAAAGGTACCAAGACTCTGTTGTCATGGTGACTATTTCAAATATCAACATGACCTGCTGTTACTTTGTTTACAATGCAGCTTTAACCCATCAAACGCAAAAAGGGTTAAGAAAAATTGAACTTTTTTGAATAAAGCATCGGGTAGCGTGAATAAATGATGGAAAACGCAGTTCGGTTATCATTTGATGAAAATGTGTTTGATTTACTAGAAGAAAGAGAGAATATTTGAGGTTAAATGTTTACAAGCCTTGTTCAGAATGTATTTGCACCATGTGAGTATTACACAGTGTTGCCAAAAGAACTACTGTATGGTGCCATGTAATTGGGCCTTTTCATGGTAAATTAACCATATCCCATTTGCCAAAGGCAGAATAGGCATGCTTGCATTACTACACTGCAAAATCACTAAAACATAAAACACAAATAGGGTTTATTCACTAAAGTGCAAACAGTTGAGAATTCAGAGTGAAGTTCAAATTTAAGGCCACTTTTTTCAGGGCAGCAATTTTGGTATTAAAGGGATACTATAAAAGAAAGGAATACAAAGCTGTATTCCTGGCACTAAAGCTCCTTCTGCCTCCCCTCTCCCTTTATTTACTTACTGATCCCAGTGCCGATGTCCCTCAGCACTGGTTCGGGGCTTGGCCTCCTCCGACGTCCCTCGACAAGAGGGAGCTAACGCGCATGCGCGGCAGCTAACGCACATGCGCGGCAACTGCCGCGCACGCCTTAGGCCACCACATAGGAAAGCATTGAATCAATGCTTTCTTATGGGGAAATAGCTGACTCTGGATGTCCTTATGTCCCAAATAATCTGAAGTGGTCTGGGCGCCTGTAATGTCCCTTTAAATTTAAAACCCACATTAAATTCTGACAATTCTCACGTTAGTGAATAATAACCCTGAACAATTTAGACAGAAAAATATTTAAAAAATAAGCCTGCTCACGCTAACATTTGCCCCTTTTGATGCAAATATATGAAGAGGCACGTTTTGCTTTAATTTCATGTTTTTGCCCTGGCAGTTTCCTTATTACTGGCAAACCGGATATTTATGACCCTTTTAATAAAAGTATTGGGGATTTCTATATATGCTTTTATACACAGATATTCATCTAAAGGCCTACATGAATAATATGCTTAATAACAACACAAACAAAAAACAGAATTAATAATATATAAATGTATTTAACAGCATACATTCAAACAAATCTCCAAAATCAAATAGTTATGAGTTTTTACAAGGTCAAAATATAACTTTAAAGCATCACATACGTTAATTTGCATTATAGCTGGTCTGAAAGTCTCGGGGGCTTTTGTACAGACAGTTTGAGAGCTCTGTATGTCATATACTCATCATTATAGATAGAGGCCTGTCCACCACTGTGTGGGTCCACATTATGCTACTAAGGCCCATCCCTTAAAAAAATAATGTAATACAAAGCAGGCTAGAGACACAGCTGGATCTCATAACTTCTGTTGGACAAAAGTGATTTCAGAAAGCACAGAAAAGCAACATACGAACATCTACACAAATCTAAAACAACATTAAAAAGGGAAAGGTGTGATATGGATCAGAACTTACTAATATGAGGTCCTGTCCTTGTTTGCAAAACAAACGGGAGACAAGCACGCACAGACACCCAGGTCCATAGGTGCTGGTAAAAGATCCCCCTTTCTGCTTTCACTCATATGTGGCTTCCTCTGTGAAATGGGAACTAGCCCTCCCTTGCAGACACATCAGGCCAGACAATGCAATGACTCTTTCTGCTCATTCTATGAAACACTCATTTGAAACAACATGCTAATCAATTAGATCCTTCATTATAAGCCACTGTCAGATCAATGGTTTAGGTTTCCCGGCACTTAATCATTCGGGTATTACCTTGGTACAGGCACAGAAGAGTTTGACTTTCAAACTCTATAAATGCTTTCCTAGTCAACGCATCAATAAAAAGGAATATCTTACGGGGACATGCTAAGCATTATAAACGCACAGCACAGCGTACTAGCTAGGGGGCTATGTGTCTTTGGCACCGCTCCTTGGTTTTCTGATGGTCACACTGGCGGACGCTCTTTCAATCCGCCATTCCATACCTCCCAAAGAATGTGCTATTGCTGTTATTAAACATGTCCTATGGTGTCACAGATCATGCATACGTATTATGATAAAAGTCTAAACAAACTCTTCCAGGAATCAAACTGTGTTATTAGTAGGTAGCTTGACATTCATTCACACACACTGACCTTCCAATTAATTGGGCAGACCAGACCCCTTTACGGGCAATGCAATTGCCATTAAAGTGCCATTGAAGTGATTTGCATCGCTGGCCCACCTCCTTTTACCCTGTCCACTAACGTTCCGTTTCACAGGATGCCGATGTTGATTGGTATGAATTTGATTGAGAGATGAAAGTGAGAGATTAGCGTAGGGTATGTGTATTCTTATAAATGCATTCTGTGAGTTTACCCTTAGGCACCACCTCCACCTGATAAATGAGACTTGGGAGGTATGACTGTTTTAGTGTTTTCTGCCAATAAAACGCTGTAATTAGGCCCAGCGTAATTATCAGCACCAGGTCCAATGGGCTCTTAATCCAGACCTGTTATTGCACTCAATGAGTCAATGGCTTACGGACATCATTCTACATTTGGCAACATTGGTAAAATGTTACAGTCAATTCTGCAAAAAATGAAAATATAATAGCTTATAGAATCAATTATTTTATAACCAAGAGTAAAATGAAAATTCGAAGTAAACCCAGCATCGTGTGAAATAAAATGCACACATTCTTTTACATCACAAAATACAAGAAACAAGTGAAACTTCACACACGTAAATGAAATACCGTACTCCAAAAACAGCTGAAACTTAATGAAAACCAATGTTTAAATAACTCACAACAAGTTAGAATGAAATGATAAGGTGAGAAGGAGTCATGCCGTTATTGTCGATGTATTGAAAATGGCTGGCTATATAAACAGTGAGCAAGTACGCGTTGCCTATGATGAACATAGATTTGTATTCTACATCTGTTAAATGCTGACAAAATCTTCTAAATATGATCGTTATATCTGTAATGCAAAGTAGAATTTTATCAGTTCCCCCGAAATCATTACACAACTTCTTTCGACTCAAATGAAATACCCTGGAAGACGACATTGAAACTTACAACTGGTTTCAAGTATGTCCTACAGAATGGAGTTGGCCTATAACTCAAAAATGCCTTTGTTACATTTTGCCAAGTCCCTCTCATTCCCCTAGGATGTACTTGAAAACCAGAGTAATCTGAATGTGCCTTTCCTGGTTAAATACTTTGTTATTATTATTATTATTATTATTATTATAGCTTTCTTCTACTCAAGATCTTTTTAACTGGGACTAAAAGGGGTTGAAAAAAAAAGGACCAGATGAAAAGTCCCTACAATAAAAGTTTAAGAAATATAATAGATTGTTATAAATAATAATTTCATCCAGATTTAGGAATGTCAGTAGCCCCTATGATTACCCTTACAATGCTGCCCAATGTACAGCAACTATTCCTATTTATCTTCATAATATTTGTGTACAACTTTGGCAAGTGAAAACAGAATGCACAAGAGTGTCATCTTACCTTCCTGAGAATACCAGCTCCTCAGTGTTTTTAGGAAACTCTATTCCGGTGACTTTGTCCAGGCCGTTGATAATGTCATTACAATAACCCATCGTTATTCCGGTGCCAGAATCAACTTTGAGAAACTCCTGCTGGCCATCAGATGCTGAGCTCCGCTCCATAAAATGACTAGTTTCCTTGATCCTCTGTTGTATCATTGGTGTGAGTGGCATCTCAAAACTGAAGAAGCTATCAGGCTCATAGTACAAGGTGTCCAGTGATTCCACACTGTAGTATAAGGAGGTATTGTCCAGTATGTTCTCAAACTGGGAACTGTACAGGTCAGTGGAGTCCTCCGAACATCTCTTTGACCTGAGAAAGTCTTCTTGTGGATCTTCAGCTACAATCCTAGGGCTTGAGCAGAACAACTAAATTAGTTTTTGAAAATAAAAACTAGACTGCCTTGAGTTGCCACCTTAAAAGAAAACAAGCTCAGTTATACAGATGGACTTTCAACGATACTTGTCACTTTTTTCAGTAACTTCCTGCTCAGGAAGGATTCTACAGTGCAGTCACTAAAGGGAATTACATAGCAATATTGGTTTAAAGAAATTAAATTACACATATACATGTATACAAATAACTTGAGATGTATCTATTTTCTTCTTAACAACCTCACGCATCAGCAAAATATTAGTCAGTGTATTCTTCTCACTTCTCCAAATATTTTCTTTATTACCAATAGAGGAATTTAGCCTGAAACCACAATATTCTCCAAAATTACCAGCTCTATAGTGTAAAACTACACAAAAAAAAAAAAGCAAAGCTGTCCTGAAGAAAAAACACGGATCAACTCAAAATGAGAGAAATGTTATCAAGCACCATTAGATATATATAATAAAGAACTAGTGCTCTTAACTGGAAATTGTGGAAACAGAAAATCATTTTAGTCTAAATTAGCCGAGCAGGAAACATAGCTGAGTTATTCCAATCAGGATGTGGAATTCTCTGCCTGAAGAAGTGGTTTTATCAGAGTCCATACAGATGTTCAAACAGCAGCTAGATGCATACTTGCAAAAAAACAGAATATTCAAGGATATAATCTTTCAATGTAGGGTAATAACTGCTTGATCCAAGGATAAATCTGACTGCCATTCTGGAGTCAAGAGGGAATTTTTTTCCTAGTTTGTTGTAAAATTGGAAGTGCTTCAAACTGGTTTTTTTTTTTTTTAATATCTCCCAACAGTTCTATATTTGTTATGACAGTCATGATATGGAGCTGCTCTCTCAGGCTTGTTGACTGGTGTTCCACTTCTGAAATGTTCCCAATACTAACAGAGCAAGTGCATCAAAGGACTCCCTCAATATCACTCTGCACGTGGGCATCACCATACTTCCCAACATCACTATGCCATGAAGAGGGGCGCTGGTGTAAACCGCTCACTGACACCATCCAAAGAGGGCGGACCTGCCTCGAAAGGAGCAGGTCCGCTCTGAGAATTGCCAGGTCAGCCTGGCATGAATAGACGCCAGGCTGCCTGCCAATCAAACAGGATGGCCCTCCAAGAGTGGACAATGCAGGGAGTACAGTTTCAGTGCTCTCTGCAGGGTCCTGGTGCCCTGAACATAGAGCAAGTGCTTCTAATGATGAGCTCATGCTACACTTTCAGGGACAGTTCTCAAGTGTCCTCAAAAGTGGGACACCAGGGAATGAAGTTAGGACGACCCTGGGACGGCCATGAAACTATATCTCTGGAATATCGTCGAAATCAAAAATGTTGGGAAGCATGCATCCTGGTGGGGCTGCCTATCAGTCTGGCATGTGAAAATTGCAGGCTGACATGTCTTTTATTGCGTCCCCTTCCCCCCCCCCCCCCCCGACTATTTTACATCCATACTCCTTCTAATACAGGTAACAATTTTGTCACCCTAGGAAGAACAGTCTAGCAAGATGAGATTAGGCTAAAGGCTCTCTGCACCACAATCACTACACCTCGTTACTGTGGTTTTGGGGATAGAAAACTAAGGGTAACAAAGCAGTGTTTCTGTTTTTTGTCAAACTGTTTTCCGGTATCTTTTTGAAATCAGAGTTGCCGCCAAGATTACAAAGAATGTTACTTCTTCATTATCAGTACACATGGTTTATGCCACCCCAGCGCTCTCATCCTATCACTGCCATCCATATTTGTTAAGAATCATTACCAATTTTATGTAAAATTTGACCTGTCATGCTCATTTGGGAAAAAAAGAAACATGTAGATTTGCCCTTTCTCAGAACACAAATTGTATTCCCAATACAATATTATTCACGATGTAAATTCTACATGTCAAGTATGCGTAATTCATATAGTGTTCCTTTACCAGTTATTACAAACGACTGTTATCTTTTATTTATAAGGACCATCATATTCTCTGTGCACAGAAGACACGTGACATCAATAATATATCTGGAGAAATGGTAGTAACTGGTGTTCTCAATGGAGCGTTTTAACTCGTCACCACTAACCAAATCCCAAAAGCCACTGAGCTCCTAGAAAGGTCACTGTTGGATCCTATATGGCTCAGCTATTCTATATAGTAAACTATGTATTTAACACTTTCAGGCTTCTGAAACTCTATAGACTGACCTCTTTGTTATGTGACCTGCAAAGTAGTGTATCATGTCCTTACAAAGATGGTCAGGTTGGTTAGTTTAAGTAAGACAGATTTAACAAAGCAATTGTTTTATTTTAATGCTGCAAGTAATCGCATTTTATATATCAGTGGCATACAAAAATTACTCTTTTGTTTTTAAGGAACTTCAACTGCAATAATATCAAGGTACCTGTAAACACATTTATCTTAAAAAGCAACTATTTCCTAGCATAATAGTACTTGCAGTTCTACCATTGCTGGATAGGTACCTGCTGATTAAACCTGCTGAATAGCATTTTCTGTAAATCTATTTATCAAAACTCTCTGCTTTATTCTGGGTACATAATACTAAGGCAGGGGTAGGCAACCTTAGGCACTCCAGATATTGTCCCCAACATCTGGAAGTTTGCCAACACCTGTACTATAGCTTACATACCAATGGCTTGAGGGACGATACACAATTCTATTATTTTTTACTGTTCGGTTATAGCATTTCAAACATTACTGAAGATTCTAATAGTGACCATAAAATAAGTACCCAACACTGGAACTCCCCAAATATGTTAAAATTGTTTTTGAATAAATTAACTACCTTTGGAAAAGTTGTCCTGACACCGGCAGTTCATCTGTTTCCTTACTGAAGACGTCATTGTCTATCCCATTATGCTGCTGAAATGTATTAGATCCAGAGGCTGATGACTCCTTTATTCCCTTAGTCCTCTCTGAGGTTGGAATGTGATTGCTTGTACCTGTTGATATAAGTGATGTTGTATCCATATGTTCCCCATCTGCAGGAGGAGATTTTTTATCCCATGTTTCTACCATATTTGTTTGTACCTTTGAAGCACATTTACTATAAATAGCAGCACTTTCAGTATATACCAGTCCTGCTGGAGATTCCCCTTGAGAGGACCCAAAAGTTTCATTACCATCAGCCTTCTTCCGTGCACAGCTTTCCATTGCATCCCGTTCCATTGGAGTGCTGCCGTCTACTACGACTGCGGGTGAAACTTGAATACTAATATGCTGTGATTTTGGAAAGTCTGCAATTTCTGTAATCTGAGATAATGAGGATTCCGACAGAGATATTGTTTCTTCTTCAGAAATTGCAGCTAGCTCCCTTTCAACGTATAAGTAAGATTTCCGTTCTGCGGGGGCTACTATCGTTAAAGGCGATTGTGAGGTTTTCTCTTGGCTTGGAACCACCAGGTCTTCTTCTGCTAAATTAGGACTGGCTGTGGGATGGTCCAATTTGTTCTCCTCGGTTGAAGATGGGAACACATGGTATGAATTGCCATCATCTAAGGCCTCTGCATTAAGCTGTCCAGATGACATCAAAGTTTTTGAAGAACACTGCGTATCCATACAATCACCTTCTAAACTTCCCTCTCTGTTCTTCTGCTTTTGCTGCACACATGGCTTACACTTTTCCGTTAAACAGTCATTCTGCATTAATGGGCCAAGTTCTTTTAGTTCTTCTAAGCATGGTGCTGGTTCTCCTACAGAGCCAGTCTCTAATGGGTCATTCTCTCTGTGTTCTGATGTCCCATACTCTGGGAACTCATTTGTGACACTAGCCGTCTGTGGGAGTAATCTCGTGTTACCAGGGTCATCTGTAAAAAAAAAGAAAAAGAAAAAAAAAAAAAAAAAGAACAAACTAATTATATTTTGCTCACAAAAAAAGAAAGAACAAACTAATTATATTTTGCTCACAGAAAAAAAATCACTAAAAAGAGAGTTTCAAACAATATACGTCCTCAAACATCTTTATCCATATTTATACTAAATATTGCAATTATTCTTTATTAGTTATTAATTCAATAGCTGCAAATCAAGTTTTCCAATAAAGATCCAGTTTAACGGAGTTTGAAAATATAACAACCATATTAGAAATGTGTAAGTCTAAGTATTGTACAGCGCTGCGGGAACTTGTTGGCGCTTTATAAATATTATTAATAATAATAATAATAATATCTAAAATCCATTGATTCCGTTGAGGAAGAACATCAAAGCATAACCAATGTGTGGCAATTATGACAAGAAAAAAACTTTAGAGGGAAAATGTTTCCCTAAATACAGAAATAACACATTAAAAGTAAAAAATAAACCCTTTATTTATATCTGGGAGTTATAACGGACTATACAATACACACGCTGAGCAAATAAAAATGAACTTATTATACATAACGGTTTATAAAGAGGAAAGTTTACTGACTGAATAATTACCATTCTTATCCACTAGAGGGCTCTCCTGTACAAAGACATGTATTTTCTTTTTGTTGTTTATTTTAGAGTAACGCGTTTTTCCATGTTTTTATTCAAGCAAATAATATTTTAAAAAGTCTACAAGTGAATATACTGTCAATATTTAAAGGAACAGTCTAAACACCATGACCACAATATGCCGTTGTAATGGTTATTATTATTATGTTATTATTTATATATAGCACCAACAAATTCTGCAGTGCTTTACAATGGGTGGACGAACAAACATGTAGTTGTAACCAGACAAGTTGGACACACAGGAACAGAGGGGTTGAGGGCCCTGCTCAATGAGTTTACATGCTAGAGGGAGTGGGGTAACGTGACACAAAAGGTAAGGAGAGTATTAGACTAGTGACAGTTGCAAGAGAGGAATCATTCGGGAGCTATTAACAGTTTAATTGATACGCTTTTATGAAGAAGTGAGTTCTTAGTGATTTTTTGAAGGAGTGGAGACTGGGTGAGCATCTAACGGAGGAGGGAAGCGAGTTTCACAGGAATTGTGCAGCCCTCGAGAAATCTTGAAGGCGAGCATCAGAGGTGGGAGTACGGACAGAAGATAGACGTAAGTCTTCAGCAGATCATAAGGGCCTAGACGGGACATACTTGTGTATTAGGGAGGATAGGTGGGAGCATTTTAAATTGAGCCCTATATCTTACAGGAAGCCAGTGTAGGGACTGACAGAAGAGTGTGGCGCGGGCGGTGCAGGCGAACAGGAAGATGAGCCTCGCCTCCGCATTCATTATGGACTGTAACGGCGCAAGTTGGGAGCACATAAGACCGCTGGTTATGGTGCAATTAGGCTGTGGGCACTGTCCCTAATTCATGGCAAAACCATTTTTGAGCCACTTTGATCCTGCTTTCCTGAATCGCAAATGTG